>NW_014558238.1:1547468-1714920 GCF_001313825.1 Dinoponera quadriceps
CTCCCTCACCACCCTAACTCGCACCGGGCAACCCTTTCGCTCCCATTCCCCACGTCCGTAATATGACGCATGACGTCGTATGCGCTGTAAAACATTAAAGCAAAAGTATTCCACCTACTCGTTGTTCTTCACGCCGAGAGTACTCGTTTCCACCACTTTCAAACAGCGAGCTGTAATGCGAGCAAATTGGGTGCGAGTGCGTTATTCCGGCTTTCTCGTTTGCGCGTTGAATAGAATTTTTTCCTGTTTGCGCGAGAGTCGGTTTTACATGCCGTTTAATTAACTTCACCCGATCATTTTAGAGCAGCGCTCCGTTTCCCGGCCGTTCCGCCGTGCATTTCGCCGTTTCGGAAAATATTTTAATGGCGCGGTAATTAAACACTCTCGTAATGATCTTTTAAGATATTCGCACGACTCTATAAAGTGTTTTCGAGCGTCGGTGAGCCTTTGTGGGTTCAGCGGCGCGAGAGAAAGGAAACCAGATGAAATTAATTTTGCGCTTTCGCGTGTGCCTGTGCGCGCGCGTGCGCGATACTTTTTCTTCGGAAACTCATTTTCTCGCAGAGTACCGCATGTTTCATATTCACGGTTTCAATTTCCGATAATTCCCCGTGTCGCCACGGATTCGAATGTTTCTTTCCGGCCGAATTCACTGACGCACAACCCGCGCAGGGAAATAAATTAACGATCCGGAGACTTTCATCTTATTTCGCGAGACGCGTTGCGCAATCGCGGGGATAATAGTGAAACAACATAACATCGGGCGTATTCGAGCCGTTCGCTTAATCCGCCTGCGCACTAATGAGCTGGAAATAATCATGTCGAAAGAAGTAATAGGCGTACGGCACACGGGGATCGCGTGTCGCGCGCTTTACTCGAACGTTCCCGAGCGGCCCCGTGTTTATTCTTTGCGATGAAAGATGCTACCGGAAGCGGGTAAGCTACAGACTTCTCGTATTAACGTTCGTTTGTTATTTATTTTGCCTACGTAACAATGATCAAGGCGACGACAGCGAAAGAGGATGGCGTTAATAATAACAGCGCGAGAAGGGGTGAGTGGGAAATGGGGTGAGGGAGGCGTGCATGATCTTTGTGCGGGAGATGTGTGCGGAAAGATTATCCGGTGACAAATGAACGAACATACGGTTCGTGTTACTTCTCCTTTCCTTGCGTACACGGTTAATGCCTTGTTTTCTATCTTTCTCTCTCCTCCTCTCCCTGTAAAGCATCTTTCTCTCTTTCTCTCTCGGCTACGTTTCGGTAGTATACATGTCACGATACATACGTTGCGTGAATGTGCCGCGTAATGTCGCGTGCTAACTGTTCGGTTGGCTAAACCCCCGTGAAATTACAAGAATGGTATAACATCACCGGCACATCGTCTCACTGAACCCGATAATGGCCGAGAGTCGAAAGTTCCTGCCTAATTAAATCTCCACGGCATGTCGCTCGAACTTATCGTTTCGGTGGGGCCGCGCGTTAACGTTTCGTTCAGCGCGCCAGCGCGTTTCGTAGTCGGTAAAATTGAAAAGGAAACTTCAGATACTTAAGACGATCCACTAAACACGGGAACTATTATTCGAGTCCATTATACATTTCGCTAACGTTATAGCGGACGAGAAATCGTTGGGAGCACGAGAAACAAGAAGTAAGATAATAAAGCGCGTACGCCATTCTAAAATTCCCGAATGCTCGCGCACCGGTGTTCCCGGGATACGATTCTCCGCTCGAATTCGGTATATAAACTCTTCATCGTTGAAGGAGGCGTCCGTTTTCGTAAATGTTTCGGCTCTGCTTTTCCGATCGCGTCCGCAGGCGCGACGAACGTTATGGACATATTAATGAGAGGTGGCACGACGGAATAGAAAATTCCCGGCGAAATTGAGCGTACTCGCATCCGTAACATGCAAATATCCGTACGGCGGGACATTTATTCGCATACGTTATGTCGGCTGGCGTTTCATTGCGGCCGGATTTTATCCCCCTGCTTTCCTTTCCTGGCAACGCCTACGCCAGGATCCACGCGTGTCAGAGGCGTGAAATTAAATTCATGTCAAAGATAATTGTCACATCGCAACGACGCGACGTCACTCAAGCTTCTTGCCGCCGCGTGCATCGGTGTTTTTCGCACACCCGCGGACGTATTACGCATTCGCATATATGCACGTGATTGGAATTAAAGAAGGAGCAAGGCTGTGCTCGAGACGAAAGCACGCGGAAAGCTGCGCCAACTTGGAGTCTGCGTGACGCGAATCTGTATCGACGGAGGAGGAATGCATTTTTTCCCCTCGAAAACAGAAAGCTCAGGTCAAGGCTGGGGATGACGTTGGAAGAGACGAACGATCGTCAGAAAGATCGTCGGTGAAAGACTTTTTTCAGTGTCTCGGCGTTTCACATTGCATTCGACGGATCGGTGCTGATCTCTCTGCGTGGAAATGATCCAAGTTCCACGTGCACGTGTGTGTTGACTACTGCGTTAATTTCTCAGCAAGAGTCTGTATCACGGAATGGAATAAGTTTTCAACGTATACGCAGTCGCTCCTTCCTAGGAAACAAAGACCGTCGTGTTAGAGCCATGCACGCACAAATTGGATAACTTTAATTACATATCGTTGTCCGCAAGAGAGAAAGCTAATCGGAACTTCTCGCAAGTAATTATGCAGGATCCGCGCGCAAAGCGCAACAGCCGCGATTAATTCTTAACGTTTATCCGCGAGCGAGAGCTCCCGCGCGAAGATAGGAAAGACACGGTGAGGACGTCCCGACGAAGAGAATCTCGCCCGTCGTTGCGACTCGAAAGCGAAATTTCCGTCTCGCCGGCAGAACAAACAGCCGGCAATAAGCTAAGCGTGCATCGCATTCTCCGCCGACCTGCCTACCATTAACACACCGGTGTCCTGAATATCAACGACGAGCGGGGCCGGACGATTCTAATCAAAATTCTACGTAAAATCCCGAAGAGAGCGGGGCACGACCCTCGAGCGCGCACCACCGTCTAACCTCGTCGCCGGCATCGATTTTCAAAGCGTACTTGAACCTCTTTAACCCCTCTTGCGGCCGATCGATCGCGGTCGCGCCGAGGGAAACGCGGGTTTAATGAGTGTTGCTATTCTGGAGGGTCTCGATACGAGTGTCGATCTTCCGCGATCGTGCTCCATCCGGACGGCGATGTGAGGGAGGTATCGGTGTACCCGCCGGTAAAATGGAGTTAGGGACGAGAGGATCGGCGCCGGAAAGAGAATGGTCTCCCTTGCGTATTTTACGAGCGTCACCGGGTGTACACATTGTGTACAAGCAGCAGCCGGGAAGATGGTGTGTGCGCTCGTGCTGTGTACGCGCCGCTCTCTCATTGTATGCTCACCCACAGCGCCGCGCCACAATGCAGCGCCGTCGGTTATAGGAACGTTTATACACCGCGCCTACAGTCAACGTTAGAAACCTCGACGCAAACGTCATCGGGGCGCAGTGGCAGATTACAGAGATGCCCGACATGTATCAAGTCCAGAAGCCCGGAGCGATATCGAGCAGCGCGCCGGAGAAGGTTGATTCTTGCGCTACACGCGCTTTGATCTACGACGATGGCCTAAAGGATTATCTATGCATCGTATTATTCCACATGAGCTGGGATAGAGGAGGGACCTCGGAGGATTTCTCGCTACTTCACGGATCTCTCTCTCTCTCTTTGCATATGGGAGAATATATCTTGAAAATGTAAGCAGAAGAGCCACGCGCGGTAAGCTTCCTTTTAGCAAATTCTCCTAGCGATATATCGCGGTATTTAGGGAGAATTCGGCGAGTTTCGTTTTCGACAATGTGTGCACGGACGATGGAATTTGCGAAACCATATGTAAACTCGACAGTCCTCTTTAATCACGGAATAAATTGTTAATTCCGCGATCGATAGTCGAGAGTTATTGAAAAATGCGCGAATCGAATGGTAATTGTTCGCCGTGAGCGAGAAACCGGGCATTAAACGAAAGTACGAGTGCACCGATAAGGGAGGCGAAGCGGGGATAGCTATTTTGCTTTTAAACTACATTTTTTCGCGCCGTACCCTTCGCGCGCTCGCACGCGTGTGCGTGTGTTGGTCGAACTAAAAAAGAAAGAAGGGAAATCGGCTCGTATGCGTAACAACGTGGAGAGCGCGACGGCAAAGCGCTTGGATAAGGTTGCAAAAGTCGTGGTACGTTTAATTAAGGAGAAATCCCATAACCCACTAATGGGCGTAACGATGTCGCTGAAAAGGGACGTAGGCACCGCAAAGAATAGGAAGAAGTGCTTTTTCTCCCTGGATTTCGCGCGAATACCAGCAAGCCTTTGCCCTTAATTCCGTAATACGAATATATGTACTTACCGGCAAGAGAGAGAGAGAGAGAGAGGTCAAGAGAGGGGCGAGAAAGAGAAGAGGCAAGATAGAGAAAAGGGGCGGGCATAATGCACGCTCGTCTGAGTACAGTCTGTAATTATGAAATAACTCTGGACCCTCTTTACGCTTCTATTATCATAGCTTTTTACGCTAGCGCCGAAGAAACCACGGCAAATTTTTCCGCGCCCAGGACCCGCGTGCTCGAAAGGTCGTTCTCCATTTTCCTTCCGGCTGCTATCTCTTCAGGTTGCGAGGGAAGGAAAAAGAGAGGATATATTCGTAGTTGTCGAGCCAACATCATCATTCACGTCTCTAACTAGACGTCATTTTTCGTATGTGACACTCTCTTTCTCTCTCGCCAGCTTTGTACCATTCCTTGTAATTTCGTGTCGCAAGTATCCGGCATATGTGTGTGTGTGTGTGTGTGTATAATTAAAGAGTAGCGTATGTTAGTTCTTGCTGTACGTTCTTGTTTTACAGCGCTTTCGCGTAGCAATAAGTTACGCGCAAAAATTAATTAATCCACACATTTATTAGTATCATTATCCTCCTGTGTTGGCCGCGCTATCTACGAATTCGTTCAAATAGAGGAAGCTTTAACTTTCTTTACATTAATTGAGCACGCTGTGTAAGTTACACGTATAATTTTCGTGTTTTTTCCTACGGATATATTCGACACAGGCTATCGAGACATTTATTTACACAGTAATTGCTCGAGTCCTTACGAGTACGCGTCTTTAATTCCGCATGTCGTCCGAGAAGACAAGTATAATTTTTCCTCCGTGAATTTTGAGATTTCCAACGGCCCGATTACATAAGCGCATCGTGCCGCTCCGATTCTTGAATTATTTATGCCGACTTTGTTGAGGACCGCTGCGCCGTTGAGACCGAGCATCGTGCATTCACAATAAGACAAGGGCAATGTATTCTTTAATAGTACGTACGTATAGCGATGCGCTCAAAAACAAATAGGATTGAGAATCGCGCGAGAACTCTCAACAATCCGGTCGGCGATGGCGTCCGTTAAAAAAATATTTCACCGTTTTCAACCTGTGAAAATGTTTAGTTTGAGTAGTGAAAGCGTGCATTCGGCTGAATGAATATGACCCCGCTTTTTAGCCCAGGAAAGGGGCCATTTTCCGTAAAAACGAGTGGTTACAATAAATTGCATATCCGAGTGGTATAAACGTATTATTGGACATTTTTGAATAGCAAAGACGTACAATGCCGTATAAATGAAAGGTATGCCAATGTACATTCAGCTAGGGGGATATCAAATACTCGATTAACACTCACAAAAACGGCTCGTGTAAGGGGTAAAAACGGTAAAATATTTTCATAAAGAGCAATAATGTCAACAAGTTTAAAAGATCAGCGCACATCGATGCGATCATATTCCTCTCTCTCACTCAGTGAGCGAGATTGATCTTGCCGGCGTCGACACGTCTTCAAGAGTATTTTATTCGTCCCTTCACACGCATCTATTTTCCGAATATAATTTTTAATCACGCGGCTCACACTGCTTCGTATTTGCTGATTTCACGCTGATCGGTCGCCGGCCCGACGTGCCAAGCAAGCGCGGCTCCATTCCATGAGGCATCTTTACAGGATGGATTTTCTTTAGTTATCCGTTACAAGTTCGGAACTCGTGATTCGTTAACGTTCCTTAATTCTTTGATACTCGCGGTGCAGACAAGAATTACCGTCGGTGAAAGACGCCGCCGTGCATTGCCACCACTTACGCGCCACGTGGTTTACAATACCTACGCAGCATGTACTCGCGTGGCCGCTTCAGTGTTAGCAGTTACATCTTGTTTCGCTAACACCCTATTCATTACCCTGCTCACTCCATCGACCTCGGCGTACACGAGTCCGGTCTGCATTTCAGTCTGCTCGCATTAAAGCTCTAAATACCGTGCGACGAGAGCAAACGGATCTCCGCCGCATCAGGATACCGCTATCTACTTCCTACCGTCTCTCCGCATGACCCGCAATGTGTATATATATCTCTCTCTCTCTCTCTCTCTCTCTCTCCCTATCACATCTGGCATTTGCGTTCTACACTCTACAAATTTCTCCGCGGGCATACGTGGTGTCCCTCCTTCTCCTCCTCCCGTTACGACGGCCGTGCATTAAAATCCGTAACTACCGCACCGAGTCCCGCAATTCGCGAAGTTTACCCGCCCGCCCGCGATCTGATAGTTCTGCACAGCGCGGCCTCAATTACCCGAGCGTAATTTTCAATCCGTCCATGCTGAAATTCGGCTCAAACTCGCAACAATTGGAATATTCATTTCCAACGTGTGTTTCTCCGTCTCTCTCTCTCTCTCTCTCTCGCTGTACTTTATTCTGATTATTTTATTTACGCTCGAGACACTGGCACGTCGACCAACAGTTATTTCTACACTCTCCAGATCAGATTAATATTTATTTATAAGGTTACCACGCGCGTTAATCCTCGCTTGTAGTTTTCTGCCAAACGTTATTAAGAGCTATTATGCGCGCATATCCGAAACGCGAGCTTGCGTTAGTGTTCGCAACTCTCGATTTACTGACGATTTAGCGTCGCAACATAGATATGCTTTCAAAAGATTCCGTCTACATTAACCCGTCGGTGATCTCGATCACTGTGTTTGTCGCAATCTTTCTTTGGTTTATTCGAACCGTTGATTGACTGTAACTGGAATACAGTATTGAAACACTACGCTTCGAACGGGGGAAGGGAAGAGAGAGGGGCGGGAGATACGCTGCATTTTATACGCGAAACGCAAAATCAGACCGCGAGGTTGAAGTGGCCGAGCCCATTGATAGTTTTACGCCGAGATCGCTTTTTGTCTGTTATTGAATTCGCTTCAATTACGGAATGCGCGCGGCATTAAAATCGAGTTGTCAGCGGCGCGTTTCGCGCTCGCGAGAGAGCGACGCCGCGCGTGTATTCCCTAAAAGACGCGTTATTTTCCCGGGCAATCTGGATTCTCAAAGTATCGAGCGATGAGTGCCCCTTGAAATTCACGCAATCGTCGCATATTTGAAGTATTTACCTACCTGTTGCGCTCGCTATTAAAGAAAAGTACGTTGAATTCATATTTCTTGTAGCTACCGTCGGGCCGCCTTAGCCGGATCCGTTTGCCCTCTTGTTTACATTTCACGTCGCTCCGCGTATCTGTACATAGGTTTCGCAGGTTGAATCCGACCGCGGAAGACAAACAGCAGATGCCCGGGAGCGCGAGATCGCTCGCAAAGAAATTGCGAGAATGGCGAAAACGTCGTTTCATTTGCGCGGGCAAATAAGACGGCTGCCACAACTGTCGCCATTTATTTCCGCAATTATCGCCGTATTGTATACTGCCGGCGCTACGTGCCGGGGGCGCGTGGCAAAAGCGCGACTGAGGCACCTCCCCCCCTTTCGAAGATTCCAATCTTACTTGCGTCAGAGGGGGTTGTTCGCGCGGAGACAACGCGGAGCGTCGCTGGGCCTCGAATGATACCGAGTAGGTAGAGGCGAGAAATTCAAAAGGGCGAGATTAGTCGCGTACGTGGCTGCCGTTGCCACTTAGAAGGACGTTGCGCCATTTGCTTTGCAAATAATCTCCCGTTCCCCGTCGTTGTTTAGTTGCACACATTCAGCCGCCTGGCACACGTTCCATCATAAATATGTATCATCCGGACGTACGTACGTAAGTACGTACGTACAGACGTAGGCTAAATGCACACAACGCGCGACTCGCAGCG
This sequence comes from Dinoponera quadriceps, assembly GCF_001313825.1. Classification (NCBI taxonomy): domain Eukaryota; kingdom Metazoa; phylum Arthropoda; class Insecta; order Hymenoptera; family Formicidae; genus Dinoponera; species Dinoponera quadriceps. The sequence goes on from NW_014558238.1 coordinate 1,555,567, forward strand.
GAACGACGTCGCGGCCGCCCCAAACGTAATCGCTCGTCGGCATGCTCGCACACCGGCGCTCTATAACGTTTCGCCGAACATACTACCCCAGCCTGTTACGCTCGTTGTCGCATGTGTAGGGAAGATCGCAGGTTCTCGAATGAGGGACGGTTTTTTGTCAAGCCTTTCCTTCGCATACTTACCGTGAAGAAGGAAACAATGCGAGATCAGTCTGAAAATGTTCCTTCCGGAAGTTTCCGATCGCCACTAGTATCGGTTAATGAGAAGAGAAATGTGATTGAGCAGCGGCCGAGTGAATTTTTGCGAGCGAGAGAAAGCGGAGGTATACGGTGGCGCGGCGTGGCGCCGCATTAAAGCCGAGAATGATTTTTAACGCGGCCAATTAGAGAAGGCACGAGCGTGATTTTCGTGGAAGATAAATGCATTTAATAAACGGAACGTCCCCCCGAGCTCGAAAGCGCTAGGGCGGCATATGGAAGTGACGTGTGTCTGAGTACCGAGCCGACGACACCCTCCCGCGCGGGCTAATTATCGTCGACGAGATGCGCTTTACCAGCGGCGTCGCGATCGCGAACGAAGACCGCCTTATACCTGCCGAGCGAGCGAGCGAATGAGCGAGCACAGGGCTGGAGAGGGTCGACACAAACGGGGAGCAAAAGTGTCGGTCGATGCGAGTGTAAATTGTTTAATCAAAGCCAGCCGCGTCGCCGCTTATCTTTCAGCGGTGTCGGTACGCCCGTCATAACCGTAATAACTGACGGATGGCGCAAACGCTGGACGCCCAGTGCGGACGGATTCGGATATTTATCGCGTTGCTCGTTTGCTCTCCGGTAATTTGGCGATTTTCATCGTCGGGAAGCATCAACGGGCTGCTGCTTTCTTCGGATCCTCCCTCGATCGCACGCGCTTCGTCGTCGATGAGCATTCTCAAAATCTTTCATCGTGCACACTTCCGTCGTCAGCTCGCACGCCGGTAACATTTCGGCCGCTGCTTTTCTTTCATCGGACGAAACTCGTCGACGGGCCATCATATGCGCCGCGAGAGCAACGAGAAGGGAGGGGAAAAAAAACGAAGAACGGCCGTCCCGCGCGGACATTTTGGACAGGAGCGCTGTCGCGGACCTGCGCGCTGCTTTGTATGAAAAGCAGGAGCGATGGGTTTTACATGCAGGAAAACATCCATCCATTCGGTGCGTCCGTGCGCACAGGAGAGAAGTCAGGCGCGGCGCGGTCGAACTGCCGTCGACGGTCGCCACGCTGCGGCCGCCGTCACCGCGGTGCTTTCCAGCTGCATTTGCATATCCACTGGTTTATACTTTTTCGATATCGAGCCGCCCCAGCGCAGTCACTCGGTCCGTGCGCGAAATTGCGCCACTTCGGCCTCTCTCCCCCTATCGTCGTTACGTCGTTGCTAATTTAAGGGCCTTGGCGATCTAACGGCTCCCCGTGGCTTCGCGTATCCAGCTCTTTCGGTTGGCTGCCGTCGTTACCGGGCCGGATATTGCGATACGATGGCCTCGCTGCCAGCGATGCCGCGGCGTTCGGTTACTCACCACCGACGCAGCGCTTTTTGCGAGAAGGGTTCTCTCTCTCCTCCCGGTTCATTCCTCCCCGCCCCGCGCTTTCGTAATATCCCGGCGTGTACGTAAGCTATCATTCGCTCGGAAATTGAAGAAGAACGGTCACCACCGCACCGTCGCGGGAGATACGATACGCCAGAGAACGTGTCTAGTTAACCTCCCCTCAAGCCTTGATCGTTTCGGGTGTCTTTATTATTTCTCGCGCCGCCACGACCGACCGGTCAGGACGTTATCGGAAAGAAGACGAGATGCGAGAGAGAGAGATCACATGGCAGTGTTCGACGGTGTGTTTTCTCGCAGGCTGGAATTCGCGCGGAGCGACGTGTTGCCCGCGATCATCGAATCTCGAGTTGGGTTTTCGGTTTTCTCGCGAGCGATTTTCCATTCTTCCCTTCCTCTTACGCGATCGATGTCTCTCCTAAAACTGTCGGAGATAATTTATCGGCGCGCCTCGCGGAGGTACCAACCGCTAAGCACCGTATTCGTAAAAGGTAACACGGTTAACCACGAAGGTTTATTTAATCATGCTCTACGAACGCCTTTATGTGCAGGCTCATTAAATGTCCATCGCATATACACACGTTAAAGCGGCATCGAGTTATCGATTAGCACGTGAGTTTTTAATGACGCCGGCACGCAATTGTAATACGCGAGACGCCGGATCGAGCGAGCGAGCGAGTGAAAAGTAATCAGACGGATTGTATTTGAAAGTGCCACTTAGACAGAAAACTTTACGAGGTGTACGAACCTGACGGAGCGGGTAATGCCAGTGACGATAAATTATTGCGACTAACGGCGAGTAAATTCAGAAAAGTTCATAATTCCGGGCATTTTACGCGCTCCCCTCGGTAAACGATTTGTCATAACCCGTGTTACGAGTTGCAGCATTGACGAATCGTCGTGATTTATTCGCGTCGTTCTGTCGCGATCGTTGAAACGAAATAAGGGAAATTATTGCTATTTACCAACAGGCTACACACGCCAAACGAATTTCTGCGTCACGATATTTTCGAAAGACACGTTTATTGTTTTTTCTTTCCAGCCGGCTTTCGAAAGCGAGTCACGTTCGATGCCCGATGAGATTTGCATTTTTACCGAGTTGAGTTCGATGCAAATTTTTGCCAAATTTTTTCCCATCACTTCCCCCCAAAGCGGTCATACTTCGCTAATCCGCGGGTTCACTTCGGGAAATAGTCGCGGAAACATGGACTAGCTTGTGGCGTAGCCGCCGGTGATTTATTTAAAACACCTACGCGGTTTTTGTTAACCATGCATACGGCGTATGAATTTATATCATCAATCCGGGCCGCTTCCGAATGAGCGACTGACGTTTCAATTGGTGCCCGCGGCGGTTTCAAGGAATCAGAATATCGCGATTTAAAATCACGTCGGCGCTACGTTTTCAGAGCGCCGGCGTAATTAATTTACGTGGCATAATTTTAATTGATCCGCTAACTATCGCGCCGTAATTTTATCGTGCGAGCAGCCCTGAATGCGCGCAATCAAAATGCGCGGAATTCAATTGCCGTGTTACATTTCTATTGTAGACCCGAATCGAAATTTTGCTTCTACATTAATCCAGCAAATTCCGCCGAACTCGAAGGATCGATGGAGCACCTCAAGATATAACAATACCACGCTATTATCCTATACGTATAATTTGAACGCTGCAAACGTAAAACAAAATCTGGACAGATATTAAATTAATTCGACGGAATTTGTAGAATTAATGTGAGCGATAAAAATTATGTCAAGTATTATAATTAATTAACATTTATCCGTTAAATGAAAGCGTATTCCGGAAATCAACGGCAGGAGGAGTTATCAAATTATGTACTACAAACTGCCATGAAAAAATAACGAACCATCCGGAATCCCGTGATTTGAAATTAAACTTTCCAACTTACGCGTTATTTTATGCGTAAACATGTTTTCTTATCGCCGCTCGGACTTATCTCCGTCGAGGCGCGATATAATGGCACTTTCGTGTAACTCGACTGGCGATTTTTACGAGAGAGTGTAGCAACACAGAGTCGTACATCGCGCACTTTTACTGTAAAATTGCGTCTTTGCAAAGGATGGAGTAAGATGCAAGCCGGCTTTATAGCTCGCATTGTTGTACATCATCATTAGCAGTACATGGAACTTCGTTTTCCTTGCGCAAATTCGCCTTGGTTAAAATGATATATAACTTTTTCTCTATGCGGACAGTTGCGGGCAAAGTTGCGATAGTAATTAAGTCCCTTCGTAATACGTTATATGCATATGCATGCTGCGCAATTCATATCCATAGCGAGGAAGAGAGAGAGAGAGAGAGGGAGGGGGAGATTATCGTTTCCTTAACTTTACATATCAGAGGCCGCGTATCAGAATGTGTCGGGAACATTTCTCGCAGTCGCGACGTATCGCGAAATTTCCACCCATTTCCGCGACGGCGTTGTGAAGCCTTTCGCTCGCGACCATTCATCCCTCTCGCGCTATTTCCCACCTTTGATATTTCCGTCGTGACACACTGATAGCGCGTATTACGGAAGCATTTTTATTTAATTACCGATCTTTCGTCCACGCGTTACCAAGTTCAAAGTTCTCCCAGCACGGAATAGCCGGCGTTGACTAACTGTTCGACGCAAATAACGGAGCGTGTTGTGTACACTGAACGAACGAACAGTGAATGTGAACGTTGTTACGGCAATATCAGCCGCTGTTAGAGTTTCGCAAAATGTGTACGCCTTGACTAATCCAAACGGAATGTTTCACTCACGTTCGAGCCAATTCGCTTACAACGCAATGAATCAAAGAAAGTTCACGAACATTCAGCTCTTGCCGGCTCGCACTTTTAGATGAAAAAGCACGTTCCAATCAGATCCAAGGACACTATGTTTTTCTTAAACGACGCAGTGGAATTGTCTACGATTTCCCCACGTTCTATCTACAGTTTTCGCTAGTTCCTGTTCATCCATTAAGAACGAGTTAATATCCAGTAGACATCAAATATCAGTAACGTAACACCAATGTTACAGTTCTCTACTCAACAAGGTAACTGTTACATAACACACGCGTTATATTACATTTATATTGTTGCGTAGGAAATTATAACATCGATGCTATCTTACTGTTGGTTGGAGTTTGCTAGGTAACAAACTAACTCACCAAATTCTCATACTCACCGAAAGTTCGCAAACTTTCTTCGATCAACCGCCTCATGAGCGAATCTGCGATCGTTCTGTTTGGATTCGTTAAGGTGTACGCATTTTCCGAACCGTAATAGCGCACGTTCGTTCGTTGTTTGTTCATGTACCCACACCTTTACATATGTCACACCGATGATGGAGGGTCGCGAAGACCGACCTCCGCGGCGTACCTCCATCGGGTGTTACGATCCCTCGACGGCTGTGAAAGGACGCGAGGTTTTAAAAGAACGCCCAAGAAGGAGAACAGGCGCATATGCATGGTCGGGGCCCTCTTCTCGGGACGTAATCTTTACAACCGCCCATAAACTCCGTTTTTCATATCGTTCACAGGCTCTTTACCCGGGCACCCTTCCCTTTTCTGTTTTTCCACCGGCACGCGTCGTGGCGACAAAATAATTTTCCTTCCACAACGGATAAGACTTCCCCAGGTGAATTCTGCATTTTAAAATTACTCGCCGGCTACTATCTGGTAGGGTAGATATACGTCGACGTGATTCATTTCTTCGTTAGCGTCGTATTTCACGCGGTGATCGCGGCGCTCTTACGCGCGAGCACCTTCGTAAATCCCTTCGCAGTTTCTCTCAATAAAACTTACGTGCCTTCCGGCTCGCCCCCTCGCTTATCGTTAATTTAAGATAAGCTCGATAGCCCGGTGCGTTGTCTCATTCGTGAGTATTCATTCGTGTGCATTCATCGGGTACGTATTAATGGTGCATGCATGAATAAATCGCGAGGAGTGCGGAAAGCGAGCTGTAAAGATACTCCTGTTTCCCGACATAAACCCTCTCGCCTAAACTGCTCCGTATTGTGTACCGAAGAGATTGTATATTCTTATTATCTCTCTTGAAAATAAATTGTCACTCCTCTTTTCGGTTTGAATATGTGCTTACAATATATTCTGTAAAATGTAACGCAGAATTAACCCCTTCACTGCTGTTTAATTTTTCTCGACTGGTTTTAAAACACCACAAACAAAAGGTTCTCCAAAAATTAATAGAAGCTCGTTTGGATGGTTTTTGATAATGATGAATTTCAAGTCAAGTTTAAGAAGTATTTTGTCATAAATCCAACATGAAGGCTAATATAGTAAATTTTTATCGAAATTCGATATTAGTTTGCGATAAATGTAGACATTTTTAAATTATCTAAATATTACATTTATTCCAATGTAAAACATTTTAATGTGACAAAACATCACACGACGAGAATATTTGAAAATCTGAAAAATTCTCTTTTTTCTCCATTTTCAAAATTGCAACGCAACCAAGTACTAGTTTCACGGACGGCCTCCTTCGCCACACAATGCAATTTGTCGGACATATCTACCTGTACGTATCAAGAGAGAGAGAGAGAGAGAGAGAGAGAGAGTGAGAGAGGGAGGGTAGGAGGGGGAGTGAGGATCGCGGGGTGAAAACGTCGACGGTGCGTTGTCGCATAAATGGTGGTACATTCGGGCGAAGAGGGCCCACCTTATTCACGGTGCTTGAGTTATCGCACACGAGGGATTGCAGTGATTCTCACTATCGAATATTGCAGCGGTGTCCGGCGATCGTGCCGCGAAACAATGGCGAACGACAACCCTTATTACTCTCCTAAGGGAACTCTTAGCATAGTAATGCTCGGTCACTAGACGCGGCCAGCCCGCGTCCATTTCCACCGTTCGGACCACCTTTCGCGTTTCTCGCCAGAAAATAATGTCCGGTTCGCGAAAAGGTCGATACCTGTGTGCACCCGCGCGAAATGCGCGCTAACGGCCGTGGTAACGCGCCCCTCGCGCGGGGCTCTTTTTTTATAGCATCCCCGTTGACATTTGGAAATCTACGCGAAATCCAAACGAATCGACCGCGCTCAATGCAACGCGTGTTTTTAACGACGCCGAGTTATTGACACTTCGCCCATTTTGCGCCCGGATATCTGGCCATTGTTTCGCCCCGTATAATAGTTTTTTTATAAGCCGCGCGCTCAAAATTTCGATAGTCTTGAAAAATGCGCCGCTAGTTTTCATTCGCGAGCTCTCGCCCGCTCGTAAAACGCGGCCGATCACCCTTCTAAATACCGCGTTAGATGAGACAAATATTTTACGCGGCGCCGTCGAAATCAAGAAAGATGGTGCCCTACAGATCACCGCATCTTCACCGTGGAGGACATGCGTCACGCGCCGAGATTTATCGCGCGGCTGTCATCGCATACGAGCGAACGATTTGGCCGAAATTCGGATTACAAACGTCGTGACAAACGTTCGGGTGACGCGCGCGCGCGCACGTCAACGTCTGATAATATTTGTTGAAATACGCACTCCCGCAGCGCGTGCTCGAGCGGGCGGATGTCTCCTCGAGCATGAAAAGCGCGACAGAACGATGCCCCGTCTCCCGTCCGGCAGCGCTGAAAAAGTGACTTCAAAATTGGCCCGACATTTTTCTTCGAACCAATCTGCGAGAAACGTGCTCGTAGAAAGCGGGCGGTAGTTCGTACTTCCGGTTGGCACGCGGTGGCACCGTTCCCGAAGTGTGTACCGCACATAAAAGTCATCCCACGTGTGCACGTTCATACGTGTCGGTCGCGTACACGTGGAGGTTGATACGTATAGGCGGCAATACGAGGAACGGGGTTGGGGTAGGGCGCGTGGTTGCATTAACTTGATTAAAGCGCGTATCCTTCCATCAGCGAAACGCCGATGGGCGCACGTGAAAATAATCCTTAAAGCTTCGGTCTCGGAAGAGAGAGAGAGAGCTGGAATAACGAATTTCCCTCGCTCGAACTTCCTTTGTAACCGGCCGCCGACTAGAAATTGCGCGCGGATTTGATTGTTTTCGGGACACGGTCGCCGGAAGCGGAATATAATAATTTCTCGCGTACGTTTTTGCGCCCGGGTAATTACATCCGAACGTGCGGAACAGAGGCGGCTAAGCTTCCGTCTGCATCTGTGATTATACTCTACTGAGCGACGCGCGCGTATCGGATGTCCGCGCTTTTGCGACAAAAGCGGCGCTATTCGGCTCCTCCGCGTGGTAAACATCGGCTGCCATCCAAACGGATATTACCGGCAATGGTACACACGTATGCATGTTTCTTTATGAAGGTTTTATATTTCCTTCACTTCATTACTTCGTACACTTGGTTAATGCTCTCCCGCTCTGTGCGGTAACTTAATCAAGTAGAAAGTAAAGGGAAAGTATTATTTAGCGCTTTACGACGGAGAATTACGAATAAATAGTTGGCGAGAACGCGACGAAGGGAGGAGGGGATGAAAAATAATCGCGTGACGTAACGTGTTGAACGGCTTCTAAGTATCCCTGAAACTCCTAATTGACACTTTTCTTCGCCCGCTGTTTCTCCACGAGTGACTGGCCGCGAACTATCGGGCCTTGATTATCGGTAGCGGAACTTAATCCTCGGTAGCTATTAGCTCATGTATGAGGCCGGCGCAAGATTCGATCTCGATATGATACCGCATCGTGGTTTACCGATTCTCTCTCATCGGTCGTGAGCTGGCCACAAATGCCAACGACAGAGCCTTCGCCGCACGACGCACCGCGAAGCATCGTTGCACCACAAGGTTGGAATGGGCGGAGGTGGTGGTACGGAGACGTGCGTATATTTGTCTGCATGTTGCACGCACATGTGCACGTGTGTGGGCTTTGACGCAACAGCGTAAACAAAGAGAATGCGCGATGCACTTGTCTCCCGCGGCTCATCCTATTCTCTCGGTCCGTTGATCTGCATCGTGTCGCCAGTTAAACGCGGATTCCTCGCAAACGTACGTACATTAGAACACCGATGTTGCCGCGGCGCGTATGTAAATGAGTAATCTCGGCCGCGCGTTATAATTGATACCGATTGAACCGAGCGCGCGCCCGACGTATGCACTGCGTCGCGTTTGCATTTTTCTCTTTGCCCTTTGTTCCGCGCGAAACTCTATTCGAACGTATCAAACGGTATTTTCCGTAATTTATTGGCCGGCGCGTCGCCGGCTAAACCAGATTTACAGGCAGGTCGGAAGATCGATCGTATCTTCGTGGCCGGTAAAATACAAACGGCCGATGCAGTTTTCGATGCGAAACACCGACGTCGTCGCAGGGATGCTCCCGCGAAAATGTGTGGGAAATCGAGCTAGTGAATCCTGTTAACAGCGGCGGTAATGTACGAAAACGGCAAAGACGCGCGGCTTATGGCCTAACACGGCGCACGCCTCCCGCCGGGGGTGAAACGGAATACGGGAGTGAAGCTCGGGTTGTAACCCCTTTGTGTCGAAAAGCCTCGTAAATACCGGCACGATTATCCCCCGGCGCGATTCATAATGCAGGAAAAACGACGCACGATTACGCAGTCAACCAGCCAAACCCGCGCTTTTCGTCCTATAATCCTCTTTCTCTGTTTATCCTCCCCCTCCCGACCCGCGTGTATAGCTCTCACCCCTCCCTCACGCGCGCTCTCAGCCCCGTTTCTTTTCGCACCCTTTCTCGCCGTCTCCCCCTCGAACACCTTTCCTGTCAACGATCAAAGGTAGAAAGTGGAGCAGGGAATTTCCCGAACTTCCTCCTTTTATATCTAGCGAACGGCATCTATTTGCGGCCGCGTGGCAAGGTGGGCGCGGAGATTGCGTGTCGCTATTAAAGGGGGTTCGCTCTGAAATTGATCTATAATATCGGGGTCACTATCACTGTAAGGGATTATACGGAGATCTGCATAGCGATTGAGATAATTGAAATTGCAATTACACCAATCGCAATTATGCAAATCGCGGCGCATATTGTGCGTCGCTTTAAGTTTCGCGCGCCGATAATTTTCGCGAATTCCGCCGATCGAGAACGCGCGCGTTCAGGCTACATTGCCGCGGTATGTACGTTGTAGAGCGGGTATAATCGTGGGTGGAAAGTTCATAATTTTTCTTTAAAGGTGCGGAAGATCTTTCGCCTCTTATAGCGTCGCGCGAGTAACCGCTATTTGTTTTAAGTAAAAATTATGAAGCTCTACTTACTTACGGGCGCGCACGGCTCTGCGCTCCGTGATAAATATATCGCGAGGCATGAAAGTCCGAAATATTTTATCGCGATTCGCCGCTCGTACCATCGCCGTTTGTTATGCTTCCGGCGCCGGCCATCTCCCGCCGCTATATTTTCATCTTTGCGGAATATACCCCGCGTTAGATCCCACGACTGCGTATTACGACACTCGCATAAACGACCGCTCTTAAAGTCGCTGTCCAGCTGGTACTGACCTGAAACTAATACAACCTGCCCTGCCGTATCGCGCGGTGACGTTCCGTATCGTTTCGATCCCTCGCGAATGCCCGACTCTGGCCGCGAAATGTTATTTGCAGTTTCGCGACGTAGGAATTATGGACGTGTCCGATTGTCAGGATTTTAGTTCTCACGTGATTTACATTTTGCCGGAGCTCTGCGCGACAATCTCGCGCAGCATCGCACAAGCTGCTGAATCTCTGCTTATAAGAAGAATAATTTTTTTTATCACGCGAGACACCTCTTGGGTACTTCCGGAGGAGACTGTGAAGCGTGTCGTATCTCGGCCGAGTAGTAAATTTTTAAGTATCGTTGACTCGCGGCGTGAAGCGGGCTAAACGCAACAATTCGCTGACAAGGCGCGAAGCGAGTCGGCGCTTAACAAAATGTTGTTAGGTTTCCTCTTCCGCCTTATCGCAAGCATATTCTCGCGTGCGAGCGCACCGTAAGATGCGCGCAGGTGCATCGGTGCTGGAGTTTACTAGCAGTCTCTCGCGGAAAAGTAAAACAACCCGTCGTCCCAGTTGCAGCCGTACGACACCCCCGTATCCATTCGCCGTATACGCCGTATGATCGTGAGGAGGGCGGTGAAGATGGTTGGGTGAGTGGGGGGGGGGGGGGAGGAAGGGGGGGAAAAACTCCGNGAGGAAAAACTCCGGGCCAGCCCGGTGCAGCTCCACCGGGCATATTTACAGAGAGAATAGGGGAGATACGTTTTAGTTTTGCATTTGTCGCCGAGGAGAAATAGTGCTACGAGTGTACGGGAAGTGCTCCGGTGTGGAGGTACGCGTGGGTGGATAGCGACGCCGAAGGAAAAAGGGAAGTGGAGAAGGTGGTGGTCGTAGATAGGGTATCCACCCGGCAGCGGACCGTCGACCGACGCGGCGATGGGAAAGAGGACGACAAGAGAGATACGAGACTGCCATCTAACCGCGTCAGCGGGTGTGAGTCGAGTACGAGAGAGCGGGAGGAGAGACAGGGATGCAGGTAGCAACAAGGGGTGGCGGGCAAAACGGCAGGGGCGAAGAACGGGAGGGTGGTGCGGCGGATCGGGTCCCATGTGCCTGTCACGGTTTTACAAGTCCATAAAAAGAGGAATTTCAGACTGAGTTAAATATTGCTGCCGCCCTCACTGAATTTCAAGCACGCACACGCGTACAGACCGCCCCACAGCTACATATATAATGGGAGGGCCACACATATACGCGCCGCGCACCTTTTCACACGTGTAACGAGCACGGAAAGGTAGGGGGGATCTTCGTGTGATATTTATTTGGCCCGTCATGCATGCCTGTTAAATTATTTCAGGTCGCCCGGCCCGCGTGACGTCGATGCCGAGGGATTTGGAAATGTAACGCGTAGACTTTATCATGCGCATCATTCGCGCATTCTTATAATTGATGTTAAATCGCGCGCACGCACGGAGTACGTGGATGCGTTTTTTTCTGCCGCGCATCTCCGTTCCACCGTAAACGCGTGTGACGGATGGGGAAAAAGAGCGAAAGGATGAGAGAGAAAGAGAGAGAGAGAGAGAGAGGGAAAGACGGCACGATTTTTGGTGTGCTTTTTTCGCTGGAAGAAACTCGGAAGCCACCTAATTCGTCCGGCTCTCGCGCTGTAATTCGTATTCGTATCAACCCTCCTGCGCGCACAAACGCAGAGAGATCGTGGGAAGAAAGTAGTTATGACAGGTTTCGTGGTTTATGGCTGATTCTCTAGAGATCCCAGACACAGGAAGCAAAAGAGATTATCACAAGGGATGTACGCTTAATCCCGAACTATCGCTGCACCGGACAGCCTTACGTGTAGAAGTTATTCTGGAAATACACGAAACTGTTACACCAAGTCCCATTTCACTGGATATCCTATGCTTTACTTATATACCCAAACGCTGAAATAAGAAATTAAACGTAATTACGACCGAATTGTACCTGCGCATTCCGCACAGAAATCCGCACGTTAATCCGTAAAAAAAGGGCTTCTTTCGCGACTATATCTATATTATTTTTATGTAATGCGGTGTCTGTATCTTCACATTCGATTCCCGATTGTATCAATTGCTGCGACATTACGCTATGCATCCGCATGTTGGCAGATTCAAAATTAAAACTATAATATCCGTTAGCACGATGAGAGATCGGTTTTGCGAGCATCGCTCGCCGATTGATTTATGCTCGTTGTACGTTTCGATGGGCAATGTTCTAACGATTTCTCTTTTCAACGATAAGAAAACCGAAATATATTTTATTGACGCTGAAAACTATACAGTGCCGCGAGATGCTGGGAAATCTATTTCTAACACGTTGCATCGAATACAGAAACTATAATGGCTTGCCGGATCGTGATGATCCCCTTGCGATATATAAGTATTATTGTGTGTGCGTATGTGTGGGTGTTTTTACCGAACACACTTCTCGAGAGAACGAATACTTTTATTCAAGTTATTTAATCGTTAATCGCGCTATGAAATATGCCTTTTCGAGGCGTCATAAAAAATTAATAAACTACCAGTTAACAGTGTACTTTATAATAATTGGCATAAGAAATATATAATATTGTATGTGTGTGTAACTTTAAACCTAAATCTTGTATTAACGATCAGTGTTTAATTTTAAATATAAATTTTATGTTAACGACTCGAGGATTTTTTCTTATAAAATTGTATTAATTTTACATGAAAATTTCCATATAGTGGTTTTTGTTTCCAGCGTTGCTGATTAATAAATATCTCCAATGTCGGTTAATATTAAATATTCGATTAAACGTGCGAGTAATTGTACTCGAGGATTGGTGTCGAGGTGAAACAATGTTATTAACAATATATTTGATAAATGCTTTTTTTACTAAAATATTAATTTAACAGGTGCATGTGCCGTGTGCCACTGGTATTAAATTACTATATTTTAGTCGTTGAATTTTTTTAACTTAATTTTTATTTCATGATAACGGCCTTTGTATATGAAATAATTATTAGAAAAAAATCATAATGAAGGTTTTATAAAGGCTTATATATATGTACTACTGCTTTGCTCGCAAACTTTGGAAATTCCCATGATAACGATTTACTGTAATCATCGCGATGAGTCTTACGTACACTAGTATGCGTTAACGAATAATGTATTCACAAAATCATGTATGAATTAGAAGCGCTGTGACAGGAATAATAAATGAATCGTCGAAGTTTAATTGGGCACATGTATCTCATATGCGTATGCGTCAACGTGTATTTTAATAAATGACGTATATCGAAAAAGCCAAGTGCATTGTGTTAATGTCGCACGATGCAATAACGATGAATAAGCCATAATAATACGTTTGATCGTGTACACATGTATATGTATGATCAAATAGTAATCAATTTCTGGCACAAATTTTGTAAATTAGATATAATCGCTTTATTAATGTCCCTGCATTTTATTAACGGTATAAATGCTAGATTAATGTGAAAATGTCGGATTGAATCGGTTTGAGCTGTTTATCGGATCGCGTTATTATTACTCGGCGAAGATCCCCCCGTGTTTTTGAATAAAGTGCGTCGCATAATTTACTCAAGTTGCATTTCGCTCTGCGGCGGAGCGGTCTCAAAAATTCTCTCTCGCAGAGTAATTCTTCGCTCTGACCAATTAGTACGCGGGCCCAACAAGTCGGGCAAGGATCAAAGGCGAAACGCACGGCGCTAAATATTTTTTCGTGTAACGATGAAAAATCTGAGAACTGAGTGTACTTACTGCTTGTGTCCTGCTTTGGTTGGTTACCCGGCGACGTCGCCCAGTTAACTTTCATCTCCTGGAACATTTAAAAAAGGAAAAAACACGTTTAATGCCACGCGATAATGCAATGTACGGGTCAAAAGGGAGACAACACGTTTCAGAAAGCTTGAAAAACATTAATGCTCACCACGTGGGACATTAATTAACGCGTTCAACTGCTTCCGTTACGTTGGTGCCACAATTCAGCTTAAAATTTTTTTAATGTGTATATCAAAGATAATCGCGGAAATAAAATTTCTTTAAATTTCTACGATATTAACAATAAATGAAATATAATAATACATAGCCATTAAATTAGATTATCGCATTAATGCAAAGTTAAAAGGGTAAAATTTTATTAAATCGTTTACTTAAAAAGATGCTTGAAAGCAGTCGTTAACTCGGCCGTTATCGCAACTAATGCAATTCGTCGTATTAAACTCATCGAGCCATCATTCGCTTTTAAAGCGATCCTCGCAGAGACCCGCACACATTTTCCATATTGCCGTTGATATTTGGAGACTCGGCGAAATTTCTTAGACAAACTTAGGAGAATCGATCACATTACTTCTAAATCGGATCTACAGATTCCGGCAGCGAGGAAGTGGTTTCACTTTGGAGAAGACGTCGGGCGGCGGAAATGGGACGTGTCGGGTATCGTCGAGTCCTAACAGACGCCGTAAACTGGATTCTTTATGCATCGCCATGTACCCGCTCGTGGCGTCGCAGATATTCGATAGATAGTAAAAGTCATTTCGGCGGAATCGATCGTATCCCGGGAAGAAATGAAGATACGTAAACACGGCGAAACCCAAGAACCAGTCGTGGAATAAGTTTCGCCGTATCGTAACGCGAGAGACGATCGCAAAAGGAATTAGTCGACGGCTAATTCACGTCGGCCGGCGGTACAGCGTTGTGATCGCGTGTGCGCGTCATCGATTTCATATTCCCTTTGACGAAAAGTATTCCGACGGAGGAACTGGCGCGCTATAGCCGGAGATGATAACGCGAGGCATTACTTTTATTAACGGCGCGTTGTCCCTTTCGATAATGCAATATTGACGTTCGCGAGATGTTATTGACGATTGATTAATCAGTCCTCCGGGAAAATTCCACGTGAAAAACACGGCGTCGAGCCTGCATCGGGATATTACCTTTCCGTTCGGACAATTTTCATTTCTCTCGAAACGCCGCGTATTATTTTTCATTCTCGGAAAATTCCCTTTCCTCGGTCCGTCTCGGTATTGAGCACGTGTATCGCTTCGGCTAAGTACACATGATTAAAATCTCCCATAGATGAATCTCCTTTGATCGCGCCGTCTCGCGCACGGCCGATCCCGTTCTTCTACGCGATTCCTATCGTTAATTAATGGTGATAGATTTCGCGAGCGTGATATAAGCGAGAAAGAGTAAAACGTTACGGTCGAAGTACGCGAATAATAAAAGCCGCGCGGCACGATACGCAGAAAATGTAGACAGGATTAATGGAAGAGTGATGTCACCGGCGTGGACGACATACAGGCCGTATCAGTACGTGTTAATTCGGTACACGCAACCCGCGTGGCGTTGATATTGAATCGTTACTTTTCATTTTCTTGGCCGTCGGCATAGTCGACCTCGGCGTCGTTTAACTTCGCGCGGGACCGACGAGGTATTTAACCTTGCCGGGTTATAAGGGTTTATGAAACCGGCGCGCAGGAGGCGGGGAGAAAGGACATTCAAGTGTTGAAAAAGTGTTTTAAGGCGCGACGATTACGTCCAAGGACGCACGATGAATATTTTTTTGCGCGTCACGGGTCATGGGTTACGCCCGATCGAGTTACATTTAACGGAGAGCCCAACGAGAGAGAAACAATTACAATCGACGTGTGCGAACCCCCGTGTATTTTATTTTTCGTTTCTAACCGACGTAACAGTAAAATAGCCTGTAAAATTGCAACGTATGCGACGCACGTGGAATATCCCATTAAAAATATCCTTTGAAAAAAAAAAGGAAAAAAAAAGCCGCTAGAGTTGGTGTGCGTGCTAACGTCATGATTTATAAGCAAATTTATTGTGTTTTTAACAGCAATTTTCACAAAAGCGGCTTTTCAACATTTTATTATCGGTCGTATAAAAAAAAAAAACTAACATTACGCGATCGAACGTAACTAATAATTTCTAGGTAACGGTACGCGCATATATAAAATACAGATATTCCGCGATACGCACGGTGGCAAGGAGGAGGCGCTTTCATCGCGACACCTCGCATATTCGCGAGTTTTATAACGCGCGCGCGAGTCGGAAGAACCGATACGCGTCATTAATCGATTTTGACGAGACGCGTCGTCGCTGAACTATTCGCGAGATTTACGCCATCCCGTGCGGACGTATTTTTCGTAATTTCACGAGCCCGCATTTGCGCGCTGATGCTAAATGCACGCCACTAAAACCAATATAATCGAATGATAATTGAACCGAATTATGGCGAAATGTGCGAACAGAGGCAAAATACTCCGTCCCGCTTGATAAAGCATTTACGTCCGCGCGCGGCGCTTTGTACGATTACCAGCCAGCCGCGTATCGTAAACTATTTTACAAAATATATTTGGAAGCGGCATCGGGACGCCGCAACTAAACAGTAAACTAACCGTGGCGAATGGCCTGCCCGGATAGTGTGTATATATCGGACGCCAGTGTACGTATGGAAGTTAAATAATCCACGTTATCGTCTATTATGTAGCATAACGCGGCGATGAATCATTCCTCACTGAGCTGATTGCTTCGTTAAGTATGCCATGAATGGCAGGGGGATAGCAGTTAACTGCTTTTATCAGCCGAACTTTGTCTCTAACGCGCCGCTCAAAAATAACATCCCGGGCCTGGTACCCTCGGCCGAGCGGGATTGGACTGGCTGCTCCGGAAAGGCGGAAACGACGGGAACAAGTAACGCTAGCCGGGAAAACCGCCGCGCGGAAAAGTGCGAGGGGGATAAGGAATACGAGACGGGGAATAAGTAAGGAAGCGAGTAAGTCTGGTAAGTAAGTAAGTTAGGACAGGACGAAGGAACGCACGCGCTCGCGTACCCGCGCGAGCGAGTGCCCAAGACGCGGCCCGCAGTGTGTCTGCAGCAATTTGCAACTTTTAATAGTTAGCCCGGCTTGCGAGGTCGTCCGCCGGCTCGTTGTTTTATGCTTTTATGCTTATACAGGAGGAAAGCAAGTTTACATGTCGTAGTTTTGAACAGTTAATGCACACGCGCCTTACCCCCGCCATATTTATGTATTAAAGGGTGAAGTTTCCGTCCGATACCCCCGTATTACTCCGCGCGTATATCTAAACTTCCGTTTTGAATAAACCGCTCGGACCGGTGTATTCCAGCTGTCGTGAGGAACCGCCGAGTGTGTGTGCGCGCATATCGATATCTCTCGAGAGCGATCTCCGCCTGCGCTCTTTCAAATTGTATTTCTCCGATTCTCATTGTTCGATCTCCCCCGCGCATTCGCTGACAACGACGATATCTCGCGGGCCGCGCGATTGCTGAGAATGCATAGACTGCGATGAATGAGCGACGCCTCGTTCGACGCGTCTTTGAGTTAAGCAGCGAGACGACGCGGCGGAAGGAAAAGCTCGACGGTTTAGGCCGCGCGTCTAACTTTCGCGCGACAAAAGCTCCGGATAGTTCCGACGCTCCACAGCTTCGCGTGCGAGAGAGAGAGAGAGAGATGTCGATATTCGCGGATAGAGAGGAAATTCGGATTCTCCTCGCCGCCCTGCGCCAACGCGTAAACAAAATCGCGGAATTTTCCGGCCGGCCGAGTGCGAAATCCGTTTCGCTTTTTCGCAGCAAGCCGCGTCGGCGGGGCGCGGCAAATCTTGTCTGTAAACTATCGAATTCCCGCACGGAATATTGCGTACTTCAACACCGATGTGGCGGAGGGGGTGGGCACTTTAATGCGAGGCTTAGGGGAGCGATTACATATTGCAGATGTGAAGGTTGAGTTATTGCGGGCGAGCATCGGCAGGAAATCGGGCAGAAATTGCAAGCTGTTGCACTTTTGACCTTAGCCGGCCACTCGTCCACCAGTCAGATATTTATTGTCCTATTATCGTGATTGATGCGCGGTCGGCCGAGCGGGCCGGCCGGTATCTTATATAAGTACACTTAATGGGGTAAGGCCGTTTCGGACTTTCGCATGACGAAGGACGGCGGTCCTACGCTTGTCGTTTACCATTACGGCCGATGCGGCGACCACCAGGGGTAGGTAGGTTTGTTCGGCTTTCTTACTTATGCCTTCTTATTTTCCAGCCATATGGCGCCATTAGTCGGTACACGGCCACCGCCAACGCTTCTCTCGCCTGCTGCGGTAATAAGTCACGGAAATGCTATCGTAAGAAATTTACGGGACACTCGCTTACTTTCCGCGCGCCCACACGTACGAGACGCATACCGGCGCGCCGGGTAAACCCCGTGACAATCCTCCGTGTCGGCTCAATCGTTAATTACGCTGTAAATATCGGTACTTGGAGCCTTCGAGGTGCATCGACCTCGCTCGTTTCCAGTCCCGGTCTAATTGATTCTTTTTACCGTCATGAACACGTGCGACAACGATTTCGCGCAGGAAAAGCGAACGCTTAATGTTGTAAATCACCCTTCTCCGGAGGGAGAGAGGGTCCTCTTTCGAATTTGTTTCGCCTCGATACCGAGGATATCCTCGACTGTGGGTGAAAAATGTATTTCCGCCCGCGGACCAAACCCGATATCGACTACGATGTAGTAGAGAGAAATTAAAAATCGCGGACGAAAGAAACGATTTGTCGTGTCCGCGGCACTCCCGCGAGTGTACTGCTCGTTTTGTGAAATATCCTCCGCGAGATCGGATTGTCTAATGGTAATTATGAAAGGCAAGCCGTGTCGCGGTAACGACCGGTCGGTAACGATCCACGCGTGTTATATTAATTACTAATTAACTGCAGCGAAAACAAATAAATCGTGGGAATTCGCGGCAGTTAGGACGGTCGATTTTCCGTTCACGCGTCGATACCCCGCGAGCAGAAAATTGATTTACAATGACGTCACTTTCGGTGCGACCGCAATAACCGCTATGGTCTCGGATAGTGCTTGAATTTCAATTTGTCCACTATTAATTGATTATACTGGTCAGAATGGAAATCGATACTGCGAGCTCCCGTGACGATTTATGAGTTATTCTAATCAGCGCAGACGCTCATAAATTTGCCGATAGATCGGCTATTCTTGGCGATTCCCGTCGTCGTGTGCATTAATAGACGACCAATCCGGCGGCGTCGATCCCATACTTCTCCTCCTCGCGACGATATTCCGTCCGCGACCGTGCAATTTTCCTCTTTGTAAAAAATGATAGAGCACAAAGAGCGCGCTGTGCGCTGTTCCTTGCGAGGGAAAATATTTTTCCCGCGCGCATACATCTCTCCGGCGAGATTTAGTAGCTGTGAGAAACGCGATTTTGTTACTCTATGCGTTTTAATTTTTAAACAACACTTTATCACGAAGTTCGTACTTTCGGTGCCTCGTCGTTGGGGCGTTGCGCTCCCAACTCATTCCTCCCGCACAGCCGCGTAAGCCGTGCATTTGCATAGATTGTATGAATTACGTAGGCGAACGGCACGACGAATAGACGCCGCGAATTTCTCCGCGGCGGAATCACATTTTTCAACGTATCGCACGCGGCGCTCTCGATATCGGGCCGCGAGTAGCGTGTAAGACTACTCGCCGCCGCGTGTATAAAGCGACGTGTAACGCGCTTAAATTTCCAAGTTTCAGCTACAGTCCAAGTTTTTCATCGATTCCGGCGCTCGCGCGAGATCGCCCCCGGCTAGGGCCGTATATCTTTTTATTCACACCGGCTATAATTCAACGGCAGTACGCTCTCTGTTACTGCGTCGGACAGTTCCGTGATTACGGCTGCATCCCCAGGTACGCGTGTGCGCCCCGAGATCCAGAAGCGTTTTAGTACGTCAAGTTTTCCCCCGCTTTTCTATTTATTCATTGACCAAACCGTTTACCCCCGCAGTGTCGCCCGCGAGCGTGTCTGCCCGGGGAAGTTTCCTTCCGGCTTTCTTGCTCGAAAAGTTAAGGGAACAGCACCAAATCCCTCGTGCACACGGCCGCATGAGCGTTTGTTTCGAATGCGGGTGTTAGCCGCATACGTGTACACCGTGGCGGAGTTTCAGTCGGTGGTCGGGTAGGGAATACACACCAAAGAGAGAGAGAGAGACGGGACTTGGGGGTGGAGAGGGCCCCGCAGGGTAGTCTTCGCGCGAGCGGCGGATGTTGGTGGTAGTGACAACGATAGTGGTCCCCGTTGCTTGTGCGCACTTCTCCATGTAGACGGAGGAATACTTCGCCACACCGCACTAACCTATGATATATGATTATGCCGCATACCCTCCGTTCGTATCTTATTATGTATTACCGCTGGCGTACACAGCCGTTTCGCGACCGAGCGAGGGTGTCTACCCCGAGGACCGAAGTGGCTTCGGTTTGTCTGCTCCGTCGCGGATCCTCCATCCGCCTTTTATCGGAATGCATTCGGACACGGACTCACGATTACGGACACGTGTGCGTCAAATGGACGGTCCGAGAGAGGGTGAAATGGAAAAGAAAGAGAAGGAAAAATGCGGCAGAGACGAAATAGGTGGAAGAATCTAATAGGATCAAAGGGGGTCCCCGCCGAGCTTCTCCGTCCAAGATTACTTGTCAGATTGTTTTAGATTCGCATTTTCGGACCCATTCCCGAGCGCTGTATTGTATATTTCTTACATTTCTTCCTCGTGTATTGCGTCTTTGATCACACAATACAGCCCGAAGTACACAGCGTGACTCGAGGACTGGATTTTGAGCCGTGGCGTGAGATGACGATACGCAGTGTCGCACACTTCAAGTTTTTAATATCGCCGTTTCCACGATAATTCGGTTATTGATTCGGCCGTGTGCGCGAACGACGGTTTAAGCGTCTTCCGGTCGTGTTTGTGATTCCAAACTCGCCTGTCGTTATTTAATCGAGTGCGATATTCGTGCGCCAATCGCGCCATGTTCGTTGTTTTTGTATTCTCTTTCGCGAGTAATTGCCTGGTACAGGAGTTTAAACGGTCCTTTAAATGCCTGGCAGCGAATGCGCCGATATAACGGTTAACGGAATACTCAAAATGCAGCTCTGCAATAGACATCGTCGATAGGGAAATGCAGCGTCAATAAAATTTGATAAGTCTGACAAATCGCTACACCATTGACGTAACCGTCGTTATGGCAACGATGTAAAATATTTATGGACAGATGTATCTAAACACGCTGCATACGGTGCGTCGTATTGTTAACGATGAGATGTAATGGCGATTTCGATCGGCATCTTTCATGGAATTTTACTATATTCGTGACTTTTCTCTTTTCCTCTCTCTCCCTCCCACTCTTTCTCGTGGAAAGAGATTTGTACATATGATAAGCCCCTATTCTATATTTACTGAACTTGAAACATTTTCCACGTTTTAGTGTCGCTCGAAAAACTAACGAAAAACGAGGTAAAAGAGCCGGAGTAAATATTACGCACTTTTCGCATCGACGTATAGAGGAAGTGCGGATAATATAGAATACTACGACTTTTAGCTTGTTAGATGTCGCAATTTAGCGAATAGCAATGGATTTATCAGTTACTGGATCCCTAATCTAGCCTACAAACGACAGCCTAATATAAGATCGTATGCGTGTGTATCGTTTTACTCGACTTATTCCGTCCTATTCTTCCAAAATCTACCATCGAAATAATTGATATATAACATTTAATAGATAAACGAAATCCACTGAAAAGAGAGAAAAACACGTTATAAAAACACTTGGTATTACAACCCAGTGAGAACTAATTTCAGTTATTTTAACAGCTTTCGGTTTATCTTAAAAAAACCTTAGGGTATTCCGTAATATCTGCACTTCCCCTTGATTTATTTGGCCATTGAGCAGCATTGTGTGTGCGAGAGCATAACGACGAAATTTTGTTCAGCATCGACCTCGTTACACCGAGAAATTTACAATTACCCCTCAGGGAAACACTGGTTTCTGTATAGTAGGTCACCGGCAAATGTGCATTCCATGCATATCCGAGATCGACTGTCGTTTAAATAATAAAAGATCAATCCTCGTAAATCGTTTTCCGCTAGCGGCGTACCTCGCGAGTCGCGTCGAGCGATTCGCGAAAACCCGCTCGGTTCTAAATGAAGCGGCTGTCTTTTTTCAACGCGCTCGTCTTTTAAGAACGACAACAATGTGCGCGTAAAGTTCGGATAAGTTGATACGAGTTTGCCAGCTTCCTATGATACGATTATGTAGTTTCCTATCTCCGCAAAACTTTACGCGACCATGTCCTTCGTGATTTGCTTAAAGTCTGCTCGGCGCGCGCCTGAGTGACACATCGTGGAAGTGAGGAGGAGGTTTCACTTTCGATGATACTTACCCGCCGTATTTTTTAACAGTTCGCTCGGGAACGACGCGCGCGCCTGTTTGAATCGCGACAAAGCGATAGAAGGCGCACGCCAGTCGGAAAACGGCCTTAACACGTTCCCTGCCGCGTGGGGCGTATACGCCCCACGCTGAACTTTCCGTTCAAGCCATTTGGTATTATCATTGTAAAATGAAGAATTTTTTAAAAATTGAATATGCAGTCGATTACGGGCATCTTAGTACTACTGTTCATGCCTTCATTTAATCGTGGGGCGTATACGCCCCACGCGGCGTGGTGGGCAATTTTGTTTCGCCGTGACTTGTTTTCTGCATTCCTCGCACTGCGATCAGTCATTTATTCGCGTGTCGTTGATACAATACGTACTACTTTACTGAAGCTGGGATTGATTTATAGTTCAGTGTGTTAAACGAAGGAAATACGGTACGTACATATTATTTAAGTGTTATAAGTTCGGATATTTT
Source organism: Dinoponera quadriceps (assembly GCF_001313825.1). NCBI lineage: Eukaryota > Metazoa > Arthropoda > Insecta > Hymenoptera > Formicidae > Dinoponera > Dinoponera quadriceps. Next base: position 1,578,259 of record NW_014558238.1, read on the forward strand.
GCATTAACAAAAGGTTGCAATTTTTCCCGCCTTTTCTTCTTCAAACCTTTTCCAAATTTTACAATAATTACTCCTTATAAGCAGATATGGCCTCACACAGCAACAGTATTTCTAGTGATGATTCTGACGTGCCACTCGCAGAAATTTTAACAAAACGCCCTAGGATTGCACGAGGAAACCTTTCTGAATATTCTTCAGACAGTTCAGATGAAATCATACCTTTTCATCGCCTTTTTCCACGCAGCACTCGCATTTTATCCAGTAGTGAAGACGAAAATACTGAACCTTCTATAAACAATATGACTACTTCGCATGCTTTAACAAAGTTCATCGTAACATCCCTTTGTAATTGCATACAAACTTGAATTTAATTAAAATATTATATTTTGAACTGATGTAGGTATGATAAAAAACTTATATGTGAGGATGCAACTTGCTTAGTAATGTTCATCCAGGTATTTGTTAAATTAATTCCTAGAAAAATAAATTTATTCGTTTGTTGTGTTATGCATGTTAAACTATACAACCTTTCCTTGATAATTATGATTTTTGCGGCATTTTATTTATTGTAAGGCATTCGCTAGAAACAAAATAATACAAGTGTAAAGCGTGGGGCGCATACGCCCCACGCGGCCTGAACGGAAAGTCTTCAAAAAACGGTCCGGCAGGGAACGTGTTAAACGTAGCCGCTCTTTCGCCGAGTGAATTTTGCACGTTACACTCTCAGTGACTCGCGTAAAACGAAGTTTGGCCATAGTTGCTCCGGCAGCTCGACGACGAACGATGCGCTAGGCATTCTTGACAGAAAGCACGTACGCGTTCGCTAAGGTGAAGCGAGAAGGGGCGAGCTTTCGGCGGAAGCCTCTCATCGTGAACACTCATCCCGTGGAATGCGTTCCCCTTCAAGTGGCTCCTCGTCTCGCGAAACATTCTAAACGCGTGGCCCGAGAGTCGCTCCACGTGCACATGCAGTCGCAGAAGCGAATGTTTACTTCATCCGAGAAATGCGCTTTCTGGACCTACGCATCGCGCGATGCCGGGTGTATTCAAGTCACAGGATGTCCGATTTTCGCGCCAGACAATGGCGTTTGAAAATAGAGAGGTATCGTGTTCTCGTCATTCTCGCCGATTATTCCCGCCGAAGGTAACTTTTCACATCCGCTTTGTGCCACATCCGGCAAAATTTGTCACCCGGGGATTTATAATAGACGTAACGTGTATTAAATACAAATTTTAACGACATTAAGGAACAAATTTGAATTGTAGTTGAGAAACTATATTTGCATCTGGAATTCAACGATCGGATCTCAGAATATATATATATATATATATGACGTTCGATATAACCGTGTGAAGTTTTATTTCTGTAAAGCTTAAAACTGCCCAGCTACATTTAACGTTAATTATCAGGAACATATCGCTACAAGAAATGAATTCGATCCGACTCAGATTCTGAATTACATTCTATGGTCTCATTTTAGTATAACGTGAAACTCTACAGCCACCTTTAACATCAGACGCGACGAGAACGTGAGTTATAGTAAAATGTATGAATTTTCGAGGTAGCGTAAAATTTCGCATCTAAAAATCTCGCTTAAAGAAACGATCGATCAAAGAAGTCCCAGAATAACAATAATGAACGAGTACTCGGGGTTTTAGTATTTGCGCAAGGGGTCGTAAGAATTTATATTCTGTTTCCCGCGAACCCCTGTTGGATGTTTCTTCGGCTTTGCTTCGCGCGCGTAAGATATATGTATATAAATGCGGAGCTGTTTGTGTGTGTGTGTGCGCGCGGACCGAGATTGCTATGGGATTTCTTCGCCTGTATGTTTAAAGCCCGATAGAATGCATATATTGTCATTTATTTCTCGGCTGAAGTCAAGCAATAAAAATAAGTTTACTCGGGAACTGTGTCTCGGGGATTGAATTCAAAAATTCCGTTTAACTTCAGTTGATCGATTTCAATCTATTTGAACGCACGCAATATTCGACCGGGCAATAACAAATGACGATAAACTAGGAGCTTTCCGACTGAAACTGTACCGAACTCCACGACGGTAGTAAATATGGCCGCGTAGAAAATCTCACCATGCGAGGAACTGCCGAAGTACAACGAGCGACGAGGAAAAGTATCGTCTTGGGTTTGTTCCGTATTGCGATCAATTGGACACCGTCAAGTTTTAATTCTCCTCTCTATGACTCTTCTCTTCGAAGCTTTCAAAGGTATCGTGTAAACTTTCCCATTGAAACTACGTAATCAATACTTGCCTGTCAGTTGCGAGAATGGACGGTATCGCGCGTGAAATCGTTCTTCTTCGTAATATGACATAATTACGAGAGTCGTATCGAGAAGAAGTTACAAGTCCGATCGGGAGGAAGTTACGCGACGACCGTTTGCGATGAACGACTTTACGATGTAATTGAGTACCCTCATAGCTTGCGTGACGCCATTAATACATGCATCGTTCACGTAAAAGCAGATCCTTCTTCGAACGCGTTTATTATTTAGGACATCGTAATGCCGCGTACGATTTGATTTTAAATCGCGTCAGTCGCAGCATTGCATACGTTTTAAACGCACCTTTCGCATTTTCTCATTTTCGGGAAAAGTAGAGAGAATTTAATAAATGCATATAAATGCAAATCTCCTATGCGATATGCATACTTTTTATTAAACTATGATCGCGAATTCATGTTTTCTATTTTATTTTTACATTTTTGTCTATTTGTGGAAAAATCTAAAAATTTGTGTACACGCAACTGGATGCGTATGAAAATCAAAAGCTACAGCGTGTTGTCGGAAATTTTTTGTATTATAACTTATTTACGAAATAATATAAAATATTCGCGTGTATGCTATTACCTCGCAATTTTCTATTCATGACGCTGTATTTTATTTTTCAGCGAAAGATACGAAATTTTCTCGTTCGGTTAATTATTCGCGATACGTATATTTGCGCACCGGTGCAATTAACTCGTCTTGCGTATCGATACATAGAAAATCTCACCGCGTGCGTTCAATCAGAATACGATAGGTGGTTTCTCTTCGGATTCGCTGGAAATCTTGAACGTGCCTTTCTTTAGCGGGGCTTTAGAGATAACAAGGAAGAAGGACAACGAGAGAAGCGAGGACTTGAAAACATTCGCGTGTACTTTTAACGGCCTTCTTCCGGAGAGATGCTGACAATGGATAACTCCTTTGTTTCTTTCTTCGGCCCTCTCGTCGCCCTTTAGCCGCCGCACGGAGAAAAGGCGACAGCGAGTCTTTGAGTGGCAGCGTCGAGGGGGAAAAGGTGGCGAATGCAGCAGTTACGGGAGTCAAACGCCGAATACTTCCGTCGATATTTAAATTCCGCGTCAGGACGACGACGAACGGCGGCGGCGACAACGACGACGAACGAAGCCGACGCGACGAGACGGGTCACGGACGTCGTTTCTCTGACTTTGATCCTGCCGGTAATTACATTCTTTCGGTTTGAAGGCGCACGGCTGCAGCCCCGAGACGTCTCTGGTGAGAGGCGCCTTCCCCAAAAATCTCTTCGCCGTTGCTCGTCTCTAGTGGCATACGTGGATGTGCGTCTGCTCACCTTGGTGCACTGCGACACGTATTCGCATGCCATGGATCCTGCCACGTAATCCTTCTCTTATATAAGGGTATTGGCCTTCGCGGGGAATTCCTGCGCGCTCCTCCAGTATTATGATGGGGATGCTGCATACGCTAATTTTCCGCGGGATCTATTCTCCGTCGATCGCGACGAATTTGGCATCGCGTCCGATATTTGGAGAACAGGGACGCCCGGAGGGAAAGTCGTCATAATTTCGATATCGCAGCATGTCGTGGTTAAAGGCACTTTACCAGGAAGTCACTTTGAGATATCGCCGAGTTTTCCAGGGGAAATTGATTATTTCGCGCGCGCTATGGAAGACGAAGGTTTTTCATTCAGCGATTGGGTTCAATTACAGCGGGCGTTACAATCGTCGCTTGCTACAATTGATCCTCGGGACTCACCTCGTGCCCCGAGAAGCGAAATGACACGGTGCGCCCCAGTTGATCGAGTTAACTAATGTTAGCAGACAGTTACTGCCACCGCGCGAAAAGTCGTTATTATTTCTTCGGCCGGCGGTGGTGGCCGCTCGTAATTGCGCGCAAATTGCACGAGCCGCCGGCTCTGCAATGTGACCGCGCGCGCACGGCTGTAATTTAGATTACCACCGAAATTGACACGTAGTCGTATGCAATCGTCTCGTAAGCGCCACTTAATAATGCAAAGTCGTTAAGAGACCGTCGCGTGACCGATTTCCGCGGATCGCTCGGCGGTGTACTCTTACTTAACAACGCGGTCGTATATGGCGGCCCCTTAAAAATCGATTTGCGACTTGCTCGAACCGTGTGCACTAGAAAAAGGAAAGAAACAAGCAGCACGTATCAACAAGAGGAAGATGATGCCGATCATTTCCGAGCGTAAGTAAGCGGGAATAAATCATGCGCGCTTTGAGCTATGTGTCATTCGCGGTAAAGTATCAGCGCGAAACGTTGTTCCGATGTGTACGTCGCAGTGCGGGGATCTAACGTTCATGGCTTCCCCCGGGACTATCGATTTACGAGTTTTCCACCTGAGCAAACGAGAAGTTTAAAAAGGCTAAGAAAGTTCCCTCAGCCGTCATCCTTTCTCTGTCGGATGCGCGCAATATGATATCGTTAAAGGACGACATAAACTTGGCAAGTTAGATTACCGTATCGCGTATAGCGCGAGTTAACGTAATTAACTATTCGGAAATATTTAAGTTTGTAACGAGAGGAGAGAGAGGGAGCGATCGATATGTGTTATCGTCGATGGTGTAACAATAACACACTGTATGGCCGTGCGACGTAACGAGATGGGAATAAGTGTAATCGGCAGTAACACATCAAAGAACGATAAATTTTTATTATTATTTCGCGCGTTTTTACCTTTTTCATCGATTCCACGTTGAAAATTGCTTTATCATCCAACCGTACGTTATTTCTAAATAGCAGTAAATGGTCTCATTTACATCAGACAATTTAATTACGAGAAACTGCGGCGCGTTTTAATACCGTTTTATCAAAGGACCTGAAATTGAATTCTCTTCGTGCAAATGGCGAGGTATTCGCAACCTGCAGGACCCTTTGGAATGCATTGTTAATACACCGTTCGGAAACATTTTAGGCCTCTTAAGGACGTGACGTGCCCAAAGAAACTTGCAGTCCTTAAAGTGAAACCCGTTTTGAAGGATTCGTCGGTCTTTGTCGCGCGTGCATTTCGTGTACTTCCGGATTATACTGAAAGTTTGATGAAAAATGGTGAAACATAAAAGATTGACGGGAAGGAGAACCGTGGAAGGTAGAGAAATGGGGGAAACGGGAAGAAGGACGAGTGAGGAAAAAAGTAACATTCGAGTTGATGGCGGAGAGGAAGAGAATGGAAGAGAAAGAAGAGAGAGAGAGAGAGAGAAAGAGAGTAGAGGAAGAGAGTGGCAGAGAAAACGAAAGAGTGCGCCGTACTCTCCACGGCTTCTCGCGGATTGCAAGAGAGCGAGATTGACGTGTATATCCGCTCTCTGCTCAATAAAACACGCGAAACAAAAAGCCATCGTAAAACATCGGTTTAAACTTTCATGCGAGTCTGCCCAGATGCTTCCGTCGCTTTGCCCCTTTCCCGTCCCACGTGCTATCCTCTCAACAGTCCCTCTATACCCTTACTTCTCCCGATCCAGTAGACTTTACCATGGAAATTTTTCCTACGAAAGAATTGCCGGGCCTAACATGTCGGTTCTACGGCTTCTGCCCTCTCTGTGCCCGCAACATTGTTTAGCGGCCACCGGACGTCGTAATACAAACGTATCAGCCGGCCCGATAAAAGGGTAAAAGGTATATGCAATGTTATCACACAAGATCACATTTCTTGTAAACTATATAGCGTATAGTAACACGGCTTGTTATAAAATGATTGTTATAAACAGATGTATTTAATGTTTTTTTAAAAAAGCAAAAGAGAAAGAGATTTGTTTCACAACAAATGATTGTCTATACGAATAATAGTTTCGATACTTTTTTTATAAACGAAAATAATGTGTATTTTAATCATTCACTACGGTCTGTGTAAAATGAAAAAAATGAGTGCTAAATATAAAAATTGAGAAAAATGGATATGAAAAAATGGGAATGAAAATTATTAACGAAGAAGATTACGTGATTACGTTAAAAGCACCATTTTGTTAACTTTGCATTCGGCCGTATTACGCGTTGATACACGATAATGTTCGTTAAGTATCTATCATACTAATTTATCTGCTGAAAGCGGAAATGTTTTGTAAAATGATATATACGGCGCTTTATTAATGGCGTTATCATCTTCGCTAACCATCGATAAATCACGGAATTCTTTTACCGGATACGCATAAAATGGACCGTATACGCATTGATCCAATTTGTCCCGATAATGTATACTCGCCGGTCGCGAGCTGAGTAATGTTGGAGAAGATACAGTACGTTTGTTCCATTATTATGGTTTATGTTCCGCTGCTTGCAGAATATTTTCGGGGCATAAACTGGAGATGGCGGATCGAGTTTCACGAATAGTCGAGATTTTGTCGTTAAATCACACTGGCAAATATCGCTTGCTAAATCATAGCATTATTCACGGAAGTAGATCTACTGGAAAACGAAAAAAAAATGGTCCGGCTGCTTCGGCCGGAAGCAACCTTTTGTACCCGAAACAAAAGGCGTCTAATCTTACGGGATGTTTCTTAACTAGCCGTGGCAAATGAAGGAGATAACGTCTAAAGAAGGAGCTTCCTTTTGGATTTGAAGCTCCCTCCTGAAAAGAGGAAAAGAGAGAGAGAGCGAGACAGCGAGAGAGCAAGAGGACCCTTTGTCTGCGAAATTAAATGATAAAAACATGTCATACTTTCGCATCACTTGGACGGGCCTGTCTTTGCCTCTCTGTTTCTCTTTCTCTCTCGCATTCGCCTTATTCGTGCTACCGCGCCTTCGCGTGGCTCAGCTCCTGATCCCTCCGTCCCATTTTAATAAGAGATTACGCGAAAGCACGAAGTCTTCCGCGTTCTTGCCTTCATTCTCTTGAAACTAGTCAACCGTGCCGCCGTCTTAATACCGCTCCACGTCTTTCCGCACCCACGAGAAGCAGGAAACGCATAATTACTTTTATACGGTGCGCGAGAGCATTTGTCACTGCGCGCGGCGTGCGCGGCGCTGAATGAAGACCTCGATGAAAAAGCCGGAAAGAAGATTGATCCTCGAGTCTGTATTGTGCGCGAATATCACGTGAAATGGGCATTTACATAACAAGCACGCCACGGATAAATAGGTTACGGGCTAGGCTGTGTATACGTGTATAATATGGATTATTATTATCAATGTGTTTCGCGATATCGCTTTATCCGTAGCTTCAGTCACGTAAACAACCGGTTATATCTCATTTATAAAGCGTAAATCAATTGACGTGAGAAATATTTACTCTGTGAATCTAAAAGCGAGATTAAAAGGCTCGCTCCGGTATTGAAACGTAGTCCTGACGCGTTAAATAACGACGATTACATGACTCAAGCTTTTCTCGTCTTATCCGTATTCTCGTATTCGACGTTGCAAATCCTGTTTTATGACTCTTCAATCATTATTACTAATCGCGTCGTGTGTGTGTGTGTGTGTGTGTGTGTAAAAAAGCGGATCGCAGACTGTCACTTCGTCATACACCGTGAGAGGCAGCGCTGGGCCATTAATTCAAAGGGACTTATTCTTGCAGCGGAGAAAAGCCAGCGATCAATTACGTATTTTTCCCATACTGCCGTGACTGTCGATATACTTCTATGTGAGTTTCCCTATGGTACTTACGCATTTCTAAGGCATATCCGACGATACTGGGAGTGTGGTCCTTTGAGTTGCGTCGCTCGGCGAACGTCAACCGAGACGGATTCGAGAGTGCCGTGTAATAAAAGGATTGTGATTCGATCAGAAAGTATACGATTGAAATAGCGCAGGGGAAGAGCCACGGCGGGCGAAGTTACTTCAGCGCCTGATCGCACACGTACTGCTTCCACTACGCGCGTCTTACCGGGGAACATGGCTGACTCTATTGTCCGTCTCTACTTACTACCGCCTGTCTCGATCGAGACCGAGAGCAGCGGGGCTATTCTGCATTCGAGTTACCTTCTGCTTTCAACCGACCTCGATTTTTTCCCGATGACGTATGTGCTACGACCGACGTACCTTTTGTTTTTTATTACATCGGCGCGTATGTAAGATGGACCGTACGTGCGACGACCGAGCGCTTAATGAGTGATTGGCGATTCGATTAAATGTTGACTTTCGGATATTCAGTCACGATTTATAAATTGGCTATTGAAAGAAGGATACCTGCGACGATTTATTATCGCAGTTGCGATAATAAAAAAATACTTGGGTCGTATCTCTAGGGTAAAAGGTATAAAAGAATTTAATGCGTGAGATGCGATTCAATCGCGGTTCGGAAGATATCCCAGACGCACCGTAGATATGACCGTTACCATTAATAAAATCCCTCTTAAAAAGGAGAAACATAAATAACTGCCATGAAATTGGATGCCTCGTATTGCGAGCACAGCCACGGAAAATTCAACCGTAAAAAGAGGAAGACCGTCGGAAGAGCAGCTATTTCCTGAAAACATTTCGTCTGTGAAGTTAGATTCAACTCGATGAAACGTTTGTTCTTAACGCATTGACCGTATCTGTGTCTTCCAACGGCCAAGAATAATTTGTATGATCCTCCGGGCATGATGAATCGGCTTAAATCATTTTCTCAGGAAATTTCAGCACACCGTAAGGAACGGTTGTACGCCCCGCGAACAATAATAAATAAATTGCAGCGCTTTTATTTGTCGTGTATCGCGCGTATACGTTTAGTCGTACATATCAATCACATGATTGTAAGAACAATCGTTCGGCGATTTGCGGCATTTACGGCAAGTTTACCCCGACCGAAACAGCAATACGTTAGATCGGTATTACGTATATGGCGCAATGTGGATACACGTATGTACATGTGTGCTTAGAGTGAACGCCTATTCCGATAATTTTATGCTATTTTATGGGAAACTCCGGCACATAAATTTCACACGTTCACCCGTGGAGCACGGGGATAGAATTATGAGCGTCGCATGCATTATTACACCCAATGTAGCTAGCTGCCCTACTATGTGATAGTTTCATGCAAAAAGTAGCGCACAGGTTATCACTGATATCCCTCACATTTCCGGTTCGCTCCAATGCATCGGCGGTTTTGAGTCGTACTCTCTCATCGTATCGCAAAATACAATATTATTCATGCGTAAACGCGCGTCCGTCAGGGAATGAATTTGCCCAAGGATTCTTTTGATCCTGCAAATATCTCGTAAATACTTCGCAATATCATACAGATATTTTGATCAGTCCCATCATGACGCACTATCCATTACCGATAGTAGCCACTCGTGTCTACACAATGGCATGGCTGTGCGGAAGAGGAGAAAAATATATTACTCAAAGGAGAGAGAATATGGCATACGCGCGATAACCGGTTAATTAAACGAGGTAACTGCAAACTCGGTCACGCATAAATAAAAGCGGCGGCATTGCGACGATGAACGATCGCCGGACGACGGGGGTTCCGGCGCGTACAAGAAAAACGGGAAGTGGAAGAGTGGAAATGAGCGCGTGGTGGGTAGGTGAAGTACGCACGCGGAACATGCGAAGATTTCGCCACGCACCCGGCCGCGCTGTTTTCAGTTTTCAAACACGGCTCGAGCTTTCGCAGCTCGCAGCGTGACCGCGCGGAAGCGCGTTTTTCTGAGCGTTTACCGATTGGACCGCCTTGGAGGCTGCGCGGCCGGGTCAGTTTGATATTGGCCGGCGCGCCAGAAGACAAGCAAAGCTCTGTGCTTTGCTATTGGCGAGGGGCGGAGCCTGCCGAAGCTTTCACGAAAGCTCTCTCTCTCTCTCTCTCTCTCTCGCTCTTATTCACCCTCCGTCTCACCCTATTGCGTCATATAGCTCCCGCTCTCACTCTCTCAGTCTCTTTCGCGCTTTCTGGCTCATATACATACGTCCGAGCTTTCCTTCTCTCTCTCTCTCTCTCTCTGTTTCTCTCTGCCTCTCTCATTCGCTCTTTCCCGCGCTTTGTCTCTCTCTCGTTCTCGCACGCGAGCCTCTCTCCGCGTTCTCTCTCCATCTATCGTGGCGCGTCGCTACGGCACCCCCTATGTGGTCGCGCAGTCAAGGATTCCTAGCAAGAGAGCCACTGCACAATTTAGGTCACAATAGCCGTAAGTTTTTTTTCCCCTCGAAGATTTTACCCGCTCGCGCACCAGTCGACCGCTATTAACCACCTCCGCGCTATGCACCGGGTGCCACAATAGATCGAGCCACCGCCAACCAATCGTTCGTTTCCGCGTGGGGCCGCGATCCAAGCGAAACGGACCAAGTTCGCCGATACGTACGCGCTCGTCAGGGAGGGGTCAATTGTTTTCCGTGCTTTTTTTCCGTCGATACTTCGTGTATTTACGAGCCTCGTCGGATATCCGGCTCGCTGCCGGTGAGCGGCAATAATAACACGGTCGGACGTCACGGCGTTGACAAGGGCACCGTTCGCGAAATGAAATTAAGGCTTACGGTCGAGGCAGACGTGTTTTTTTTTTTTTTTTTTTTTTTTTTTTTTTTTTTTNTCTGAGCGAATGCGCATCGAGCCGCGGAACTAATTGGATGCGTTGATCTCACGGTATATTTCGCGGCATTTTGTTCGCACATAGTGATACAGATCAATAACGATCGGACGCTCCGCCTGTATCAGAGCGCGCGTTTCCACTTACTTCAGCAGCGCAAGCCAATCGCGCATGCGGACGTCGAGCGTATAATCGCAATATGAATTTCCACATATCCGACATATATTTTAACATGATTAATTTTGACGTTTGATAAATATCTGTAGCGTATAAAAAGGGAGAATTTCACCCACGTAAAAATATAGTCGGTATAATCGTCTCGCATAATGCTCGTCCGAAGAGCACGTTCGTTCCACTCTTGGAAAAGCATGTAACAGTGCTTTTCAAGAATAGCAAACCTCTAATCCGAGGTGCAAATTTTCTACTACGTCAAAACACGATTAAGCACGTGAAATTAAGATAATTGGCGCCCGGGGTAATTTTAGCGAAAGCGCCGCGATCGTTAATTGAATCCAAATTGCAGTGCGAACTTTAAAATTCTGTTTGCCGAAGAGCTTTTTGCAAATGAGCATGAATATCGTATGGCTGCCATGCTTCTGGGCTTATCTCTTTGGTTCGTGATAATTTTGCGTAATGGTAACACCTCCGAAATGCGGAATTTACGAGCCGCGCGGCGGAGTTGTTATCCTACGTAAAACTGCGAAGGGAGTCACATTCGTTAATGAGTATTTACGATTTCATGTCAAAATGTGCAGCGCCTAGCGCGAAGTGAGGAGATTTTAAGCCTCCGCAATTATTGATATGTACTTATGCATGATGATATATAATTTACAACGTTATTAATACAATGCTCAGCGAACGGGAGAATTGAACATTGCGGATATAACGCGCGTGTGTGACAACCTTGAAAACTTGCACGTTTTCCAAATTACACTTTACGACGAGAAAAAGTCGGTTAGCCGCATAATAGAGAAAGGAAGGAGCGTGTACATACGCGTAATCGAAGCAAGGCGCCGAGAGATTATTCGGAAGATTCCTCGCGCAGCAAGGCGAATCTTATGAGGAGGAGGAGAAGCCCATTGTTAATTCTAAAACAGGGCGCCGGGCTGAAAATCGTATATCGTTAGTTTACCATTGCCAGTTTACGCTCACCCGCTCGGCTACATTATTATATCCAGCTCGCGCGGATTTGGCTTACGAGCGAAACTTTCTCGTAGTTCGGCTATGCACCAGCTGCGATTATACTTCGGACACGGTAGGGTATTGATGCCGATGTAGAAGCCCAAGTTAGGGAGGCGAAGTAGTAAGTGCGTGGGAAAGAGAGAGTAAGAGAGAAAACGAGAGAGAAAGAGAGCGAACATCGCGGCGTGACGGGGCGCCGAGAGAACGTAGGTGAGAACACCGGCGGCAAGAGAGAGAGAGAGAGAGAGCAGAGAAAGCGCGCGCGGATTTCGGATAAGTTCGCCCGCTCGACTCACTCCGGCTTTTTAATAAATATATTAGCAGCTCGCGCGGGTTATACTCGCGGCAAGCCTTCCCATTCTCTCACGGGGGCCGAGATTGCAACCTCCGACGCCGCAAAGTATGCTTAAGATAATCAAGCTTGTCAATAATGTAAAGTACGGTGCGCAAGTGGACCAGCGCCAGTGTGTAATCTCGGCGGTGCTTTCGGCACTTTATCTCGCCCGTCCCCGTCGACACCCCTTACCACCGTGCCCTAGACGGACGGTTCCTCTTTTGTTCGCTAACTCGAGTCACTTAATTTTGATTCACCGACGATTCGTGCCGGCGTCGCTTCGTTGGCCGCATGTTTTATTCACCGGCGTGGCGAACTTTTGTCGTATCACCTAAATTCTGCTCGCGGCTAAGAAGCAGGAGGACCGGGAGGACCGAGAAGGGTAGGGAGAGGGAGGGAGGGAGAAAACAGCCCGACGTATAACGACGGCGAGCTCATTAATCCACGATGAGAGAGGGTAATGGTTGACGATGCTCCGCTTGAACGGAGTTAATAAGGCGGCTCCGCCAATCGATCGATTTAACTGAATTCCGAGTGCGTGGCTCTGCTTTGGTTCATTAAATACACCCTAAAGAAAAGTGGAAGTTTGTACTGCTGTGTGACTATTGGATACGAGTTTCAGGTAGTTTGAAAGTCAGTTAGGCGAGACATCAGGAGTTCATTAACATCAGAAGATAGTTAGATTACTTGCGTCGCATTAATTTGAACAAGTGGAGACGATGTAAATCGGTTATGAAGGGCACCTAGTTACCGAGATAATTAAGTTTACGCAGCGTGCACTCGCGGCCAAGTTACGAGGAAACGATTTAATTTGTTTGTATGCCGGTTCGAACGTGGCATCGTTTTTGTTTGCATTATTTTCCCAAGTAAACGTAGACGTGGGGGGATTCTAACACACAGGTGAGAATCCGGAAATATCCTTCGTCGATTTTAATGAACCTCGAATATATCGCACAGAAGCCGGAAATAAGAAGCGTCTTTCTTTTAGAAGCACTTTCTCGCGCGTCTCGGGTTTGAAACAATCTCTCGAAGTTATTCTGCGCATTTAATTATGAGTATCTTTGAAACCGCGTAATATGTAAGGAAATATTTTACGCAAGAGTTTTGTCACATTTAACGTACTTTATCACTGTGCATTTTTAGATGTTTCAAGAAATTCATATTTTTTATTTATGCAAATGTTAAAATCTTTCTAAGAATGTAAATCAACGAAAATTTTACATTCGACCAAATTTAACCGTCTGCGATAAAATGATTCTCGCATTTTTGAGATACGAGTTGCAGACGACGCGCTATAAGTAGATGCAGACGCGCTACGCCGGACGGCGTAGCAATGCGCGCCCTGTAAATAGTCGTAGACGCGTTGCGTCGGTCGCGTTACTTTGCCCGACACGAGGCGTCTGCAACTACTTACAGCGCGGCGTTTAAAACTCGCATCTTATAAAATCGACTGAACTACAAATTAGTTTTAGAGTTAATGCCCGAGCGCGATGGAAAGAAGCGTTTTATCTCGCGAAATTTCAGCACACCAATTTATACCGTGACCTGTCATTAATAATACCTGACGTCGGCCGTACACAGCCGAATATTAAATATTACGGAGGGAGGCACACATGCAATTATTTTGGCTTGAGCAATGCGCAACATTACATGCACATTTGTTTACACGACATAACAGATTTATACACAGCGTAATGCATTTAAATATATGCAGATATGTCGATAGGTACATGAATTATTAAATTGCGTTATCATTATACATCTATGTGTATTATACGACATGCATAATTATATGTTTATAAACCCGTGCTCGTCATTGATATTACTTTTCGCGAAAGCTTTCGCCAATTCCCATAGCGGATTTTACGGTCGACCCTATGCTGTCACTAGATGCTAGATTTCCGACATTGATTCGGTACTGGCAGCTGGTACTAACGCGACCCCATCGTTAAATAATAATTGACATTATTTTGACAATTCGGCTGCCCTACGTCGACAGTCCGTTCTTGGCCGAGCATTCGCAAACGTACATTAACCGAGGGTGAATTCACGCGTACTATTTAACACGTTGACTGTATAATATTGTTCCCGGTCTTGAAATCGCCGCACCGCGTGCGTAGGCGTTTAATTATTTGCCGGTAATGGTCCGATACTGAATGACAGATTCTTGGCTAATGCTTGATGGCCATAGATCGGCCAAGCTTTGGCACTACTGTGTCGTCCGACTATCTATCCCGTACAGGAATCAATCTTTCAGAGTGAATTGCTAAAATCTGCCCGGTCGATTATAAATACCGATTTATAGACGAGTCGTGACGGTCGCGTAAATTCGCGCGCGAGCGTCGCCTGCCATTAGTTAATTGAAAACTCACGCGGGCGTCCGCTGTCGAAATAATTTGACGAAAGTTAGGAATATCTTGAGGGGGCGCGCAAGCACGCGATAAAATGTATAACGCGACGCTTCGGAGTATCCGAACGTTGCACTGGGTTGAACTTCCAATGCGACTTGGCACTCGTCCTTCAAAAGCGATTTCAGTTGAGTCGAGTTACATTAACGGAACCCATGGACGTGTACAATTTCGTACGACCTTAAGTAGCGAGATGTTATACGCCCGAGCCAGAGAAACTCGCCTTAACAATCCACCTATTTCGTCGTTGATACTCGACATCTTGCTTAACTTTGTGAGGCGCTATTTTGCCGAATTCACTTCCCGGGTATTCTCAAGTTTTACGAGAACGAACGTAGTATCATTTCGCTGGTGAGAGAGAGAGAGAGGGAGGCCAAGGTACGCGGGGAAAGACTTTTCATGACGTAAGGCGCCGCAACATAGCGTGAGGTACGGGAGTGCACTAATGCGTTCTCTAATTGTACATCCACGTCCGGCTTATGCACCCTTTAGTGCACTGGCCTGACTTCGTCGCCGGCGATGCGAGCTTGTCGAGAAGGTTCGATATAAGTCTTCCTTTGCACCGCGCGGTTCTTGGGTTTTCCTCAAGTTTCTCAATATAGATTACGCTATCGTAAACGACGCGAATAAAACGTTTTTTATGATCAACGCAACGTAGCGGAGCAAAGCGCGACCGAGGAGTTAAGAGTTGCGAGAAAGGAATACATTTTTACGCGATACGGGGATAATACTATCTGTAATTCGGCGCAACACCTTCTTTTCTTTCTCTCTCTCTCTCTCTTTTTATGCAATAAAAAGGGTATTAATTTTCCGAGGGGATACGATGTAATTACGGATAAAGTAAATCATGCGAGATAAAACTTAATTGCGGTTGAAATTAAATGACACGGAATTAAATGTTTAACAGGATGTTATATTGGTATTACGAGAGAGTGACATTTTTCGCAGGGCGAATTTCAGAATTTATGTTACAAGTGTTAATTAGCACCAATATCCTATCGTAATAAGAACGAAAAATTAAAAACTTTTATAGGCGAGTGTAAGTATATCCTCTTCCGTTTCCTTTCTCTCTTTCTCTCTCTCTCTCTCTCTCCCTCTCTTTGTCGCTCTATTGTTACGTTGCAGGTTCAGTTATTCTTTTCCAATACCGCGGAATATGTGATGTCCATATCGATAAAAAGTTTCAGTGCTCGCTGCGATTCAGTTTAACCGTGGGTCGGAACATTTAATTAAGCTTTTATACATTTTTAAAGCATGCAGCATATACATATTAAATCCATGTGGAATTTTATGTTCGTCAAACTCATTTAACTTTTGAACTCGCTCTGCACGAGTTGTAAATGGACAGCTTGTCTAGCGCCCATTTAACGGTGTGCAATTGCACATCTCGCTGCATAAATCAACCTTTCAAAATATCCGATATTAACGAAATGATACCGAATCGTAAACAATATTAATTTAAATAATATTAATTGTTTCTGCGTGATGCTAGCCAACAATTTATTATTAAATTAATATTTTACGTAAGACAACGTTTTGCGGAGAAATTAATTACCTTTCTACGCATAAGTATAACGTGTATTACCGAGCTTCGCGATTTAACAAGTGTTCTAAAAGCGGGCTTAGCTCCACGTCATAATTATGAAAGATTTCCGTCAGTTTTCGTAATTTCACATTTCGAACATGTTATTCCGACTCCTCAATGTTTTATTACACGGCCACCGACTCTCTAATTGGCCGGCGATTGTTTTATATATAATATCGAAAACGCCGTCTGGGACATTCGTATAACCGTAAATTCCATCTTCCAAATATCCCATAATACGACAGAACGCCGTGGCGTGGACGCGTCGCAGCTGCGAAGATTAACAGAAAATCAGGATCGGCACATGTGCCAAACATATCCGGGACGCGAGCACAGACAGGCGGAACAGCCCGGACGGGAAGATCGGTAATCCGTCTCAGAGCCGACAAGCTTGGTGCAGTGGCGCTGCGAAAGCCGAAGTGCCGGGAGCTTTCATCCTGGTCCACGGGGGAGAGAGACTAATGTTACTCGCGTCATCCATCTGGGCCCGGGTTCTTGTCCGTATAGTCGCACTTGCTCTCGTGGAAATGACGCCGTAAAAGGCACCGGTCACTTATAACCCTCTTACGGTAATGTGGGCCGCTCGACGTCGTAACGCGACGTCCTATTATTATATGCGTCGGGCCGTATATAGGACACGCCGCGGAATCTCGCTCGTCTATACACCGCCGCGCCGAGAAGTATAATTTTCTCGTTTAAAGCCTGTTTTATCGGTAATGTTTTAATCGCCGTCGTCGTAGTCGTACGCGATATCGCGCTCGAGCCGCGTACACGTGCGTACTCGTGTCACGTAACGTACAGCTTGTTAATGGTAATATGTATTCTTTGATGTGCGGCTAGTTATGCCGACACGTTTCCGTTGCCGGTTTTTCGAGAACGTGCGTTTGGTAACACGTTTAATTCGACGATCGTTGATAATCGATACAAAAAATGCGCGCTATGTATTCGCGTTCGTTTCTCGCTCTTACGTGCTGCAATGTATACGCGAAACACGGTCGGAATAAAATTTCTAGCTTTCAGGAGAGCCAAACGAGTGTTCGGATGCGCGGGTGCATTTGAATGACTTTTTTTAAGATGTGTTTTCTTTTTCTTTTTAAAATACGATTCGTTCTTCTACACGGCGAATAAGAACGGTACGCTTTTATAGAATAAATAATAGAACACGCACTTTGTGGGGAAGAGGAAGAAGAAGAAGAAGGAGAAGAAGAAGCGAGATTAATTATGCACCGTTTCTTAATGAGAATATTCCTTGTTCCAGAAAACTCAATTTTACTTTCGCGGCAGCTTTTAATAGGAATAAATAAATAAAGGCGTCGTTCCGTAAGACAAACTGTAACGATTAACGTTTCATAAGCGTTGATCGTAAACCACATGCGCGGTTTTATCGTCCGGACGTTTCTTATTGCGTTTGTAATATTTATACGGATACACCTCGATAAATCTAACGTTTACAGCAAAATCCGTAAACAAACAGTAGAGCACGGGCGCGAAATTAAGAATTCATTCTATAAAAGTGTACTTATCCGCTGGATGTTGCGAATATCCCGTTTAATTACCGTCAAATTATTTATACGTAGGTGTACAGACCATTTTCTATCCGATACTCGGCCGTAATCCTTGCACTCGCTGCGATAAATACGCATTAGTATGAAAATACACCGAGCTTTCTGATCTACATTATGTTATACGCCATCCCGTTCCTAGAATAAATACATATTACTCGTTACATTATCTGTACTCTGTCCGCATGCTTTACATTAAATATGTTTCTCTCGCGGCATCGCGGAAAAAACCTTTTTTTTTCAAATATGCTAAAACATTAGCGTCACGAAAAAAGTGTATATCCTGCCGTTGTTGTGTTCGCAAGACTTCTGTAATCTTACTTTATGTTCCTCGTCTATACCATTCGCGCACATTTCGGATTACCGTGACAGTTTCTTTGGTGTCTCGCAGGTACGTAAACATCATTGTATGCAAATGTATTGCACTCGCATATATTACGAGACTTATATCTCCGTTAATGCTGCTGCAAACTATAGCATCTCGGGAGACAGCGATAAATCAGAATCAAGAAAGCATTATTTTCTTCGAAGGTGTTATTCCGTATGATGCATCACGCGAAGGACTCTCGTTAATGCTTGTCTATCCGCGCGTGTTGTGGTCTCGTGAATTATTTATGAAAATCGTAATATTTTTACGTTTTTATTCTCACTTTGCGACGTTATCCGCGGGATCTAACACTGTCGGAATTGCTCGGAAGCAAGGACAGAGGCCCGTATATCAAAATCACTGCGCTATAAAATACGTAATTATGTGCGGTTATTATACATAAAATACGACGCTACGTCGACTTGTGGGTGCATAATCATTTTTTTCATTCGTTGCGGGAACAGCCAAACGAGATGTGAGATCTTGCACATTGTAAATATTAAAATTTCGCAAGATTTCCACAGTTCGGGATTATACGATACGTACGTTTTTTTCTTTAATTTGCACATACGTGAAAAGAGCGTTCGCGACTTACG
This sequence comes from Dinoponera quadriceps, assembly GCF_001313825.1. Lineage (NCBI taxonomy): Eukaryota > Metazoa > Arthropoda > Insecta > Hymenoptera > Formicidae > Dinoponera > Dinoponera quadriceps. The sequence continues at coordinate 1,597,006 of NW_014558238.1, forward strand.
TGACACTTAAAACAACGAATATCCCCTTCGTTCATTAATTAATGTTATAATTCTAGAATTTCACGATAACAAACGGTAATCGTATATCTCGCGCAAAGCGGCCAATGCGCGGCCAATAGAAAATAATGTTGATTGAATTTCGAAAACAGATAATCCGAGTATTTCAAAATGGATTTTATTAATGGTAATCAAAACATACGTACACGCCAATTATCAGTTAACGAGCGAGGAAATATTACTTGGGTCAGTTATAACAACTTGAAATACATGCTCCACTAGGATGATTATCGAGAAGGCTCTGTATTATTCGTAAGCGAGACGTATAAACCGACATCGGCTGATGATCCAATTTATTCTTCTCGGTTACCTCGTCGACGTAATATTCGCAAGTTTAAATTACGTCGCGCGCTTTCATCGATTTTTACGATTTGTGCAGCACACTCGACACTTCTCCGCCTTGTAATCGAAATTTAGTGTATTTGCGGAAATATACGTTTCGGCAATGCGATATCGCGTAATTATCGAGAACTGACATGATAAATACGATAACAGATATCTCTGATGGGACCAGATCGACGGGAGGATTTGGGAAAGATGAAATCACAGTAATCATGCGACGATCGCGGGCGCGATTCATTCCAGTATTTGGAGATTAACCACAGTTCGTTGTGTCCAGTTCATCCGTAATAGCTTGTAATAACGTTCTTATTTGTTGTCTGGTTTGATGTAGGGCACTTAACCCAATTAGCACATTGTACCTTCACCGTGACGGGTTCTACGTATGTGCTCTACACGTCTACACGTGTACGCGTCACGTCATACACGCATGTTAGCGCGAGAGAGCGTGTACAGTCTTGCATTAATTTAATTAATTTCACGAGCCGTACACGTGGGGCACAATTACCGAAATGAAATTATAATAACTGGCCTATCCTCCAGCGTTATTCTTTTAGTTCCCTCAACCTTTCCTCTCGCCTTTTTTACGGTAAAAGACCGAAAGACACGAGACCACTGGCAACTGCGTAAACGCGGAAAGAGAGAACTAAACGGCGATAAAGCGCGCGAGAGTACGCCCGCTTTATTTCTCCAGCAAACGAAAATCTTGCTACGACGTTTAAAAATATACACGCTAAATGCATCATCTCGTCGCCTATCGTGATTCACGTTGGTTTCACAACTCATGACACAAATTACGACTTAATCGTGACGCTATGCACCGCTACGTACCGTTTCCTTCAATCATATAATTTCGAACGCGGGACACACACGACCGAACTCCTCATCCCCGCGAATATCGCTTGTTTATCGCCTTCGGAACTTAACTCTTGCGGCATACAAGATATTTTCGAGATTTGCATTCCAGATGAATATTCTTATGCGTTTCAAATTGCTAACGCGAAAGGGAAGAGAAAGAAGACGAGATACAAGATCTGGGTAGACAAGCGGCGGAACGGGGGTGGTCGGGGGCAAATGAGTGAGTGAGTTTTATGTTTTATGCGAGGCGTAACGTTCCGGGATTAGCATAGTACATGATTGTAAAACCCCCCTGGCGAGCTGGAGAAGCCACAGACGCGTCATCTCCGCTTCCACTGGATACGCGGTTTCGCTTTACAGCTCAACTTTGCCGTGTTTTTCGTTGGCACGAAGGTATTTTTACAATTTTCCACATCTCCAGCCATTTCCACGAGCGCGCTCTTTATCCCAGAACCGATAGCGAGGCAACACTCAAAGATTTCAGATCTTATAAAGCGTCGTACAAACGAATTAGCAAATGCCATCTTGCTAATTCCTTTAACGGAGAATCCCTTTATTTAGCGGGCTTATTTCTGTTTTAAGCGAGACCGAAATATTTCGGTGGCCCGAATTAATCAAAACACAATCATTCGCTTCGATATTAAAATCCATGAAACGCGCATACTTATTAAATTAACCTTGACTTTCTCCTACGTGGAGTTTGAATTGTCTCGCGTCATTCGGAGTAGTTACATATGCAAGCATTTTAACTTGAAATAAATATTAAGCAAAAAGTTGCAGAAATGCAAATTTTTCTATTGTTTCGAAAGCCTTGACTCAATGCTGTTGTTCACTTAATCAGTACTTTGATCTAATTCTCTATATTGCAACTAATGTATGCATGCTAGAAGAATGTAAATTAATAATGATTCGCGAAAAGTTGCATTTGGAATTAAATGAAAAGGGAAGAAACGTGTGCCATAATTCATTCTTTTACCTCTATTTTCTCAATATGTTCGATACGAGAGTTATCACGAGAAGTGGAAATTTGTCAAGCCGGTTGCCTCTTTTAATTCGGAAAAGAATACCACGCTTATTTATGTTTTACCTATATGAAATAAAACGTAACATCGTCGCTATTCGCAGCTTGTAACATTGAAAAGCAAACACGACGTGGCTACGGCCCGCAAAAGTTTCTTGACAAACGTTACAAATTCGCGCCGCCGCAGCAACTTCGTTTACGCCAAGTGCAACTTTCCTCGTACACGGAACAACGAGCCATTTCGCACTATTTAAGTTTTCACAAAGGAACGGATTGTACATTCGATCGGTAACAATCAAGACATCTGTAAATCGACGCGAGAGTTCGAGTGAGAAATTTCCTCTAATTCGGCCCGATGGGAAATGGACATCCGGCGGTAGGTACAGAGTTGGAACTCGTGCATCGCATCGTATCCTATCGCGGGAAGCATCGCGTGGAGCGCGCTCCCGCGTCCGCTTTATTGTTCCATGGAAAAAGAAAACGAGGGGAAGGATGGCGCGGAGCCGCGGAGGCAATCCGCGACCGGAAATTTAAAAAGTTGCGCAAATACACGGGCCGCGGGTGGGTTAGATGAGAGAGAGAGAGAGAGAGAGAGCGAGAGACGGTATGTGGCGGAAAAGAGGTTCAGTTGGTAGGTTGGTGGGTCGTGGGGATGAAAGTATACCCGGAAAAAGGCTACGCAGACGAAATTACGTAGTTCCGAGCAATTCGTAGCCGAATGATTCGTGTATGATCAAAGTGCTCTGGCATGCTAAAGTGGTGATACACCGAGTCGATACTGCGTCGGCGGGATTACCGCAGATTTGTACGGTACATTAGGTTTTAATCATCGATCGGTGAAAGCAATCGCACGGCAGTTCGTCTATGTCGCGCTTCTTCTTCCGTTTGGTCCGTTCGTTCGTTTTCTCTTTCCCCCCTCTTTCTCTCTCCCCCCCCCTTCTCTCTCTCTCTTTCTCTCTCTTTCACTCTTTATCTCCCTGCCCCTTTTTTTTTATTATTTCCATTCATACAGAGGTGACAAATTATTTCGCGAAGAAATACTCCGGCCATGAATCACCGTCCATTCGCGTCGCATCATATCCTTTTTTCTTTGCATTTTGCACTATCGAATAACAATTCATTTCTCCATCGCCGTAACTCGTAGAGCTAAAACAATAAGAGTACGGCCGCGATATCACGAAGATTTATTGGCAATAATTTTACCGACGCATGCATTCGTGAGCGACTCCTGCATGGGCATGACGGCATTGTTAGTGCTAAAATTACATTACCGCGTTCTGAAGGCTAGGATCCGTTGAACTTGTATTTCAAGTTTGCCAAACTGAGAGTGAAAATGTACTCACGACGAATGACTAATTTTGCTATTATTTATATCGTTAAAATTCGACGCGGCATAGTATGCACCATAAAGGTGTAAATCGCGTGTCCTGGAGATAAACCTTCGTTTCTCTCTATCATCCCGAGTGCCTCAAGTTATACACGTTGTTTCTGTAAATGCACGCTTATTACAATTCTTAGCAGACATTTTGCATTCATCATGTTGATCTGTAAATTTAGTCAAAACGGCGAAACGTTAGAGAACTGTCGAGAGAAACCATCGTAACATGCGGGAACGCGTGCCTCGCGGCAAAACCGGCATATGGCACGTATATGTGCTTTCTGTAAACAACACGATTAATTTAATGTCCAGTTGGCTGCAGAGGTAAGGATTTATTCTAAACCATTTCGGCTCAACTCGGCGGATATTCGTGAGAACGAAGAGTACCTTCTTGTATTCTCAATTGTTTATTATTTGAAAATTATGTATCGCAAAAATTATCGCGATCTCGAATTTTAATAAAGGTAGAACACGGGAGTGAGAGAAGGAGAGAAACAACCGGAAACCCGGCACGTCCGTGTATCTTTGACTAAGGGACACATGAAACTAAATTAGCGAGACACTTCTTTCTGGAGAATCAATTTTATCTCCTTAATGAAAATATCTCTCTCTCTCTCTCTTTCTCTCATCTTAGGTAATATTATTTTAAATTTTACCTTCACGTTCGTGTACGCGCGAAGATTATTACCGCACGAGGCGGAAAAAGTTATTACGTTTTTACGCGTTTGTGTTTCTTTAATCGTAAGAAGCAGTAACGGGAAAATGGTGAACGTTTAGTTAAGAAAATTAATTTACGCTTCGGCGATCAGACGGCTTGTAGATTACCGCTTTCCGCGCATGTACTATTCATGAAACGCGACTATTGTAACGATTGAGCTTATATCGCGCTTGCATAATGAGTTGCCGTGCGATTCACACGCGAAAGCCGGTGAATTGACTTAATTCAACGAATCTAATTGAAAAATGCAACCCTAGCCGGAAGATGCTCTCGACGTACGAGGATTACTGCGCGTCCTTTCGCGCAGTTTTAACGTTTCATCGCGATAATTAACGACTCGAACGATTAACCGGCGAATTGTTAATGTTGTCGAGCCATACAAACGGTAATTTCGAGTTTTATTGCTAATTCCGATTCTCCACAGATTATTTTTAACGGCACAAGACGGAGGTCGAATCACGGTGCAGTACACGGGCTGAATTGTGTCCGTAAAAAAGACAGACTCGCTGCGTCATGGAGTTCTAACAAATTTCTCGTAATGCATCAACGTCTGTACTTTATATCCGAGCTTGTGCCGCCCCATCTGCGAATCGCCTCTGACGGCCGGCAAATTAAAAACCGTCCAAGTTTTCAGACCGAACGTGTCTCGACGAATGATGCAAAGTAAAGGTCGGACTAAAGCAGTACGTAAGGAAGTAACGCTTTAATAAGGGTGGATCACGCCAAGCGTTGCACCGCGCCAGCAGACTTCTGTCATGTTTGAGTGAAATTCTGATTTGTTGTATGAACATGTTATACATGTGCGCACGAATGATAAATATGTCATACGTGAGGAGAAACAAGTGGTTTTCGGTGTTGACGGCGAAAGATTTTTCACGATTACGCATATCCGTCTATTAACGTCGAAATATCGACGAACGTAAGACTATCCCGTTGGATCAGTTTTTTGATTAACCGGGGGCTTTCAGTAACATATGTCACCCTTGAAATATCTCGTGGATACATTTTCGTAATTCGAGGTGCATTAAGCAATTACGTTATTTGTTTATTCGATGCCGCGCTGAATATGCAAATTCAAGGTAATATATTTCCGCATTTTTCGCGAATGAACTTCAACGGCGCGAGCGTGTCGCGAACGAAACTTTTACGATACATTTTTACTCTCCCGTAAAGCGACAAATATCACGACGAATAAGCTCGTTCTTGTGAAGTCGAGCCGTCGCATCATCGATTATCGCGATAACAACATGAGACAGCGATAATCAATTTTAATTTGGTCGCTACCTTTTAACACACAGGCACAGGCGAAATAATACTTCAAGGTATACAGGGAGAGAAGAACGCCCGTTGCATTTTGTTCAAGCCTTTGTTCTCTCTGACTTACATTAGATGGAGTCATATTTCTCTTTAAACGAACAGTGCTGTCAAGACCGAGACAGTCATCGTTTATAATCAAGCGCATAATGAGTCAGAGACAGATCTGTTGGTTTTTAAGTCACGCTCGATCATTGGGTATTGCTGAACACTCGTGAAACTACCCTCGCAAGTTCCCCGATTCTGTTTTGCTCTTTTTCTACACTTTTGTTGGCTTTTTTTCCATAAATATTCAACGGCTGCCTTCCGCCGCGTCATGTAGGTATCGTCCTGTCTACGACGTATTAAATCTTTAAATCCAGACACTCGCCTCTGAATACAAACTGAAGCTAAAAATGGTATCATGTGTGGTTTTCGTCGAAGAAGAAAAACCAGAGAGGAAGAAAGAGAGAGAGAGAGAGACTGTACGTTAAAGGAATAAAATGCGAGATATGACCTCATAAACACGCCGGATAATGCTTACGCAATACGTTTCAAGTGTCACACACTTTTCCCGATTACGAATCGTTTTATCAATTTCGAGTTACTCCGCCAAAGAAGGAAGAAAAAGAAAAAAATCGTATTTGGAGTGCAAATTTCGACCGAATTTCTTATTTAGTTAAACACGGTCGATTGGAAAGATGCATAACGGTGAAGGCTGAAATTCGACCGGAAAGAAATCGATGTCAAGTCGGCGTAAAGCGATTGCACTCTCTCATTAAAATATTTCGCGTTATCTAACGTAATGCTTAGCGGACCGTTTAACGTACCTAATTTACTATGTCAGTTTGCCGCGACGTTTGATCTCATTTAAATAATTGTACAACGTTAATCAACCGGCTCCATAATTTCATATTAATCACCTAATTCAGATTCGAGCTTCTCATTATTCTGCCGAACCTTCGGGCGATACAAACGCATAGTAATTATTTCAGATGCTTGTAACAGCGCTCGCGTTTCATCGCTCGTCATCTCCGTACTTTAAATGCGAAATGTACGTACCGTGCCGGAGAGAAAAAGAGAGACGGAAAGAAAAGGCAAAGAGAATCGCGGAACAGTGATTGTTTTTTCGTAAACAAAACGAAAAAATGTCGATCGGTTTCTAAATAGATCTCTAATTGTCGAGATTGACGTGAAATTTCTTTCCTATTTAAGTTTAATTGACTCGTCGATCGATATGGCATTCCTACAGAGCCGTGGGGTATATACGCACATTTGCAATTTATGTACGTCAACGCGTATGTACGATGCCGTGGACACAGAACGTGTAAATATGTTTCACGGCACAGGTATATGTACACTGCACATACATTTGCGTGCTACATGTTTGGCTACATACTGCGCGATACACACTACCACACCACGCGCATTGATAGTTTGCACTATTAACAAGTAGTATCTACATATTACTATATATCATAATTCTGACTGCTTGACAGAGGTGTTCGCACGCCGCGTCAGGATACACCACGTTTACGCGTTCGCGCGAAACTCGTTTGCCATTTACTAATTAGCCGCTGGATAACGTCGTTCGTTCCCTCGGACGCTCACTCATTCGTCGGGCATCAATCGCGAGAAAAACTGAATAGACACTCAGCCGGCGGCGAGTGGAGCAAAACTAATGTGTATTCGTGATTATGAACGCCGTATGTCACGTTGTGCAGCGAACTTGTGCGAAAATAAGTCTGGCCAATAAATCAGGCTTAATGCTTAAGCCGAAGTAATGTCCTGAAAGGCCGGCTGTAATAAGACAATACGAACTCGCGCGGAACGATTAAACATCCGGCGGGGCAAACACACAGCGGAGCACGGAGTTTTCGAGATGTTTCATTTTAATCTGAGTTCCTCACCGAGTTGTTCTTCGGTGCCTCTCCCATACTCCCGGGGCGGACTCCTCTCTTCGTTAAGGAGATACATGAGCGCCGACCTTGTAAGTTAGTCCCGACTCTTGATTTCAGACTCCCTTCACACTTGTCTTCTTACTCCGCGCGTTTTCTCCTTCTCGACTGTTTCGACATTATCCGAAGCTTCCTGCGTTAATCCCGCGCTTGCTGTTACAAGGCGCCCTGCATGATGCATCGGGTATTTCGCAGTTTTGCCCATAAGTTCCATAAATGCGCGCGGCTAATTAAAATTCCCGAAACTAACGAGGGGAACCGCGCAGTTTTTCTTAAAGCGTAACGCGCTGCTTCACGCAAATTGTGCATTGAATTGTGGCACTTCCGGTATGTTTATCGGAGATGCGTGTTTCGATGTTTTGAAATAATTGGAAATAATGAAGGAAAATTCTCAAACTTGTAATACGCTTCGCGACGATTCCGCAAATATCTGCTCGGGTGAAAGTCGCGTGTGCATGAGAGATTATGTTGTAAATCACGTGACACGTGTTATGAAGACGAAAATACTAGATCAAAGTTAGATTAGTTTCTCGTGACACCTCAAACACGCGCGGTTCAATTATTTTCCGTAATGAAATACCCGCCCGTGTAGTATGCTATTTCTCATTCGATGAGATACCTCTGTCACTTGAAAGCTCCTGTACTTTGACGACAAACGCGGCGTATATCGCATAACAACAGCCGTGTATACAACGATCGTAGCCTCAGGCTTCGTGTACGTTCAGCTTTGCTTTCCATCAGGCACAGAAATAATAACGAAAATAACAAGAGAGTTTTGTGAAAGAGGAGAAGCGCCCCGAGATAAAGTAATAAGATACGTTGCGTATGCTGTGACCCTTTATGCTTCCTATTAAACATCCTTCCATTCGTTTTGTTCCCAGTGCCTCTGCGTATAACTTTAAACAAGTTTGTCGTACTCTTCATAATTTCTATGCGCCCGCGGTGCGGATTCGTATATTGAAATCCATTAGCGTTAATTAACTTTTCCGTGCTGAGAAAACGGCAGGTATTTTATCTCGCAGAAAAAAATCTTAAAATATATAAATAGCGGAACGCGGCGGATTAATTGCAATTATTCCGACGTATTGTGCAGTTCCTCTCGAGTCGTTAAAAGTAACACGTCACATTGAGCTACCCGTTAACCTTTGTACGCCGGGAACCGATTCGCCGATCTTCCCGTTCGCGTTTTCGCACTCCGTATGCACTTTCGCAATTGTAGCGCTTTAGTTATCTCGCGGTATTATAATAGTAAATGCTCCTTTCCGTTCAAAACGCGGAGAATAATACATGCACGCGTGAAATGATCGAAAGAGAGGCGTTTTAGCGGGAAGCATATTGACTCAAACGTATAGGTGGAAATGTGAAAGCAAGTAAAAAGTATGAGGAAATGGTTGGAGTAGAAGAGAACACTCCCTTGGGTGCCATATTTATATTTCATCGCTTTTCCATTCAGCTTCCACGATATTGGACGATCTACTCCACTCTGCTCGTTGTCTACTCCGTTTATCCGTCGTTCGTACGAAGTCGAAGGACGAAATATATGCGTTTTCATTATGGACGATCATTTTGTCCAATAATACTGAAAATCGTACGATACTGCCTCGCGTATGAAATTATTTGTCGATACCCTCGTAAATGTTATATATTCATATACAGTCACGCCGGCGCGCAAACACGCGAATAGATGTGTACGTTAAATATTATCGCGGGAGCAAATATCCATCGTAATGAGAAGATACGTAGGATAAATTCCGTTTATTTAGCGGCGTGCATTACGCGATTATGACGGCTTTCTTCGGCGAATGAAAATAGATTTTCGCGGAGTGATTCGCGCCGGCGAATAATTTGGAGAAAATAGCAGTTTGCGCGGAGAGTAAAAGGAATATTAATTAAAACGCATCGCGCGCTTTGACGCGAGCTGATTTTTTGGCATACTCGAACGCGGAAATGGGAATTGATCGCGAATTCGCAGCACGCCGGATGCAATTCGACAAAGGAAAATTACCCGTGATTATGAATTCTCAGTAGGTGACGAATCTTCCCGATTACAACCGGAAGACGGAATTGGAAGTGCAAAGAAGCGGGGAAGGAGAGAGAGAGAGAGAGAGTTGGGTAACGTTCCAGGACTCTGCGCCGGGGAGCCATTGGCTGATACGTATTTAACTCACGTGCCTGCCTAAGCCCGGAAATCAATCGGTTCTCCCGTACGAATTCCAGCATCCGTCGGACGAATCCTACCTGACGAAAATCAAAAGCTGCCGCCGCCGAGTTGTTAGCCGCACCCGAAATCGGCGCTTCTTTCCCTTTTTGAAGTGCACGCGCGCGTGCATATGTATTCGATTACGTCGGACGGTTTTCAATTTCTGATTGTTTACGCCGTTGCGAGGGTAGGGGGAAAAATGCCGACAAAGAAAAACACACACCGCCGCCGCGCATACATACTCGAATGACAGTCACGAGCATCACAATTAATCTGAGAAAGTGCGTGGTTGCTTTCCCGTCCGTTAAAATGGTATCGCGCTACAACGGTATCGCATAATACATCGAAAAAGTTCGAATTTCGCTAACCCGATGCCGCATCGCACCCCGGCGGATATATCGTCGAGAGACGAGGGGGCAGGCGTATACTTTTGTATGTGCGTTTCATCACGCACGCTCAACGAATCGTTATAATACGTCAGGAATAGAGATGCGCGTTCAATCCATATTTCCGGCTAAATTTATTTCCGGTAAACCGAGGTAATTTCATAACACGACAAACTATGGTCCACCTCGAGCGCAAATTAATTATTTCATCATGATGTATCATGTTTTGAATATTATACGAAAACTATATCCGCGCGGCGGACGCGGTAACCGAAGCGAACCTACATCATCATTCTTTCAATTAACGCATCTTCTTGTTTCTTCGTTTCCGCATCGGGGCGAAAACGAATAGAAACGCCCGGCTCTCTCGCGATTTCCGTCCACGGTGGATTCGCGCTACATATCTCCTCCTCCTCGCTACTCCTCTGACGTATCGTGTCGATTGATCGCGGCGGAAATGATCGAAACGACGTTCCGGAAGCAGGCGGCGCGCGATTACGACGCGTCATTTTTCACGTACGGCCGTATCCACCCTTCGTAAATGGCATCGCGACGCGAGTTCCATATTGTGTTGCCGCCGGTAAGTTGCTGGCTGGATGCAGGCGGTAGACTGTCCCTGTACGGCACGAGAGGTGCGTGTGTGAATAAGTACGTCGGCGTTGCGCGCACACCCCCCTATGTCACACATTTACATCCACGCACGCTCACACACGCCGCATATATTCGGTTCCCGGGCATTAAAGTTAAGCCTGTATTTTATTGGACGCGCGTATAAATCAAAAGCTTCGGCTAGTCAAATATTGGAAGCTTTGCATACGCCAATACGCGGCCGTGACGTACAAAACGCGGATACTTGCCTATCTATCGGCGTGTTCGCGCGTATCTCGACTGTTTATCGCGATCGAACAAAATCCCGTTTGCTTGCACTACGGATAATAATTAGTCCGGCGGCGCGTATTTGTGAGGGAAATTATGTATTTTTATCTCGCAGCTACGAGCGCTCCGTTGCCTCTCTCTATACGCTCTACATGCTCCGCCGGCGTCGTACGCTATCGGCGCGCACCGTCAACGATCGTGTCCATTCCGCGGGGCACGGTGCGATATTTTTCGAAATGAATTCATTGCCTCCACTGTGATGCGCCGCGAGTAATTTCAGATTTCGATACGTCCGGCCGGTAATGCGAAACGTTCGGCGATTTTTCCGTCGTTACGAGCGCGTTCATTTTGCAAGAGATAAACCAAACGAACGCGTCCGAACGTTGATCTTTCAATCCTAAATATATTCCCGAAAAACACAGCTTTTTATTCACATGTGTTCGCGATCTCTTCCTACGCGTCTCCCAGTATAATTGTTCGTTGAGACACGCGAATTATTCTCCGCTGAGCGCGTGTTCTCAATGTGGCGTTCCCTCCATTTAATGCAGTTTATTACTATTTACAGTAACGTTTTCCGCGTTCTTTCTACGCCTGTTAGCGCGCGTCGCGTTGTTTATCAAAATTTTCAAGTAGTGCCGGGGTAACGGCGCGCGCACGGCCACGGTTTTACGCTGTAAGCTTGAATTGTTTCAAGAGCTACATTGCTGGATGCTTTACATGAAAGTACTCCGGGTTAATTTAGACCGGCTGTATACGAGTACGCGCGGCTTAATTTCGTAATTCTGTATAATGCTGGCGACCACACCAGAGGCGCTAAAAACGCTGCAGCTAAAAAGAAAAGAAGACTATATCCTCATTGCGACGAAGGGTAGGGCTTAGAAAACAACTGAGAAGGGTCAGACTATGCTGACAGTGGGGCGTTTTTCTTGTTTCGCTAAGTACGCCGGACCTGCAATATTACGGGAGTAATTATTAAGGAAAGTAAGCAAGAATCGGGCGTGCGAGCCAGAAAGAAAATACGAGGAAGGAGGTAAATTCGCGCTTCCTTTTAACATCTCGCGCGCATTTTTTTCCACGACGAACAGTTTGCACATTTTGCTTTTAACAACGCAGAAAAGCGACCGTTTATCATCCTTTCGAAATTTCCGCTTTTGCTGCCGTTTCAACCTGCAACAACCTAATACATTTGTGTTTTAATTCGCTGAGGCTGTCCCGAGCACATTCAGAATTTATATTGACCATATTTTATTAAACGATTCACTTAGCTTTAGTTCACATGTACCGTTTAATAACGTCAGTGCGCGTAATTTTTGTTAACGTTTGTATTAATAACCGACTTTTAATTTACACAGCGATGTCGCCGCGATTTTCCTAACCAATTTATACATCGCCGATTATGGAATTTCCTCTAGCGATACAAAATTTAAAAGATCGATGGTTACACAGGAAAATTAATAACGGTGCGTGGAGTCATTTTTATTCACAAGTCACATGCACGGTTCGTTTACCTTTGCATAAAAAAATAATCAATTCAATTATCTTATTTCTCCTTTTCCCTCGTTAATTAATATGTACTTTGTTTCCATCTGGACCTCGCTTTTCTCTTAGGACAGCCCGATGCTTTGCTTTTCTCCGCGCTCGGAAAACCTTACTTCGAAATCTACCGGTGTGTGAGGATATGTCAGACTTCAGCCGAGAGCTATACGGATAGAAAGTCAATTTGCCGTGATTCGAAGTAAGTCACGCGCGCGGAGGCTCATCTGACGACTTCCGGTTAAAACTTCCGGCCGGCGGGCAACCAGTTTGGCCAGTTTATTACCAGGCACGTTGCAGTAAATATGTACACGGCGGTTCACGTAATATTAGCGAGCGGTGTATCTCTTTTGTGCTGTTTATTATAGCACGGTAACTCGCGTTAATATTGCATGGATCCCATGCATTTGATATAACCGAAATGATGAACAACAAAATTTCCTCCTAATTAACAAACATATCCTGTTATTCAAAAAGTTTGCGCTCCTGATTAAAACGGCCAAAATATAATGTATAATGCTTTCGTTGTGGTCGCGCGTAATGAGAAGTTATTGATCGCGTTATCTACTTCTGGAAAAGGCGTATCGCCTTTTTTTCCACGATGCTGATTGGCCACCTCAATTTCAATTCGCGTTCGACTTGACGTTAAATACTGCATTCAAGTAAATATTCTTGTTTCAAGTATTTTATAAGTTTATATATCCGCAAATACACCGTAAGTTCGTCTCATAAGAATCAAATTTATTCAAAATATATTCTGAATTCTAATTTAATACTTTAGTCAAAAGCATATTAAATTAAAGCAACCTTTGGTTTACTTATTCAAACTGAATTTAATTTTTCCTCGATAAAGTTTATAATATTCTTGAAAAGAAATAAATTCTTTCTGAGTACACGATAATGAATTTTTCTAAAATTTGTAATGAGTATATCCTAAAACTATTATATAGAGAGAGAAAATATTCTTTAAAGATAACTATTACTTAAAAGAAGGAAAATAAATTGAATAATCGCTTTTCTTAACAGTAGAATGATATATTTTTCTCTATGTATGTGCTTTTATTCTATTCGCTTTATAACTAATCGACAATATTATATATTTTTTTGTTACAGGTATGTACCAAAACGTGGTCGGCTCTGAGGTATTTCGGTGAGTAAAAAAGAAACAAGTATGAGATTAAAAAAAATACTCATTCACAAATTATTTAATATTCGATTATCTCAATATTCTACATTATTCGCCGATGCATGTTTTTTATTATTATTAAGATTAATTCAGATTGCTTCATAATTATCGTGATATATATTTTATACCGATGAAGTGTGTAGCTTTAGATTATTGAGATTTACACATTTCTGCTACGTTCTGTTACGCTTTGCGCGTTGCGAACTTTTGTAAAATAGTTACAAAAAGTTAGTCCTCGATGCTAGGGGACGGATATGTAATAGTATGCGAAACTATGACGTGATATTATGCGAAAATTAGATGTTATGTTTCGTTAATTTATTTTACTCGCATTTTGCGCTTCGCATTTCGAATGTTATGTCGTCAGTTATGTATTTCGAAGGATCCGATAGAACGTGTCAACTCATCCGCGGCTGATTCATATTTATGTTTCGATTGGTGTTTTAACCAGTGTTTTCTGAGTAACCCAATAGGACTTTGCGCTGGCTTTGAAGAAAAATTCGAACGTCGGAAGAATCGATGCGCTCTTCCTTTTGGGGTTTGCGCTTCTGGTCTCGTGCCAAGCGCAACCTCTTAATAATGTATTTCTCTTGAGTCAGTACCAAATCGATAATTTTGGTACGAACGTTAGTTCGCGAAAGACTGACCCTACAGTAAATGCGCGTATAAACCGATACAAATTTAATAAAAAAATATTTTCCAGACCGCGCTTTTATCGAGAGAATCACTGGCGCAATTTATTGGTAATTGTATGAAAGGAAACGATTTCGCGAATCAGTTTACAGGACACGATATATAAATTATTTGTTACTGATATATTTTTCATACGATATTAAAATATCGGATCACATCGTATTTTGCGTGTGTGTTCTCTTTGTTCACGTAAATTAATTGGAAAGCATTAACTCGTGTGTCGCGACGCTGTCTAAAATCAGTTTAACGGGCGTGAACCTGCGTAGAGTTAGTTCGAGCATGGTTTAAGAAGAAGGTATCGGGCTACGGTTGAAAATAACAGGAGGCGTTTGCCCTCTTTGTAATCGGACGTTTCACCGATGCGAAGGCGGCCGAAAGGTGCTGCGACGTGTCGTATTTCGAAATACGCGACCGGAATTTGGCGCGACTCTGCGACGATGTGGTAGTCGTTGCTGCCGGGTCGGGTGCAACGGAGTCGTTCGTCGGCGACAATGACGACGACGATGACGATACCTCTAGCCTATGTACGTGTGCGAGCCACACATAGCCACATATCACCCCCTCGCGCACGCACACGCTCCGTGATTTTCATTTCACCACGTACGTGGAAGGCTCGACCCGCGGTTTCTGCGGCACCACGCGCCCCTCCTATATCATCGTTTAAAATAATATTGCGTCCAGAGGGGCATTCGGCGCTCTCATATCCGCCGCGACAAATCACCCTCGCACGGCACCTAACGCCTACCGCCGCCGGTAGGAAGGGAACGAAGTAATGGAAAGACACGGGCGGACGGGGGTGTGAGAGATCGAGGGCGCAGCGGCGAAAGAGGAAAAACCAGGGCGCCAGACTGCGCGAGAGCCTTCGTCGGACCCGTTATTTACACTCACGCGTTTATTGCTTGATTTGATTAATCATTTGCGACGGCAAGCGGAAAGGAGGGCGAGATCCTCTCGAAAGAGGTATTTCTTAGCTTTAAACGAAGAATGAATCGCAGCGATGGCCATTGGCGAAGTGGTCGTGACGCATAAGTTCGATAATCCCTGCACTACTGCGGATGTTGGCTGTCAGTAGATACGGTCAGTAATAAGCGAGACTATGAGCGCATACGTTAGTTAAAGCCGGCCTTCGAGCCTGATTTATAGTCGGGTCCAAAGCGATTATAACTGCAACTGTAAGAGTATGATTGTATCCTGACCTACTGGAAGATATGAATAACTTAAAACGGTAGAACTTTGCTTCTCTCGCGCAGTTCACAGAGTTACGCTTTGCGTTTGAACGAAGACATCAGAGGATACGATACTGCGGGAAATCTTGTAAAGTTAGTTTCACGTATATGCGCACACATTTTATATCTGTGTTAAAATGCATCCTTGTTAAAATTTTTGTGGTTAATTTTTAACGTATCTGTGTAGTAATTTAACATATGTTTATGTCATCTCAATATATATTTTGTGTTGAGTCGATGTTCAACATATGTGGGTGTTAAAATAATACATTTTAAACTTCACTGTGTCACTTAGCATATTACGAATGTCGATTTTACCGGTGAATATTATTGATGGCATATTTCATACGTTAAGATTTACAGACAGATTGTGTTAATTATCCTCAATAACGGTCGTCATTTTAAAACTGGGACATTCTATGAAATACATCTATAGCTGGAGCGTAGAAGTAATATGTTGAGCCGCGGTCACGAGTTTGGCATCTCTGTAAAGAACATTACGCGACACTCCCGTACAAATTTTCATTCGGTTCATCTAAACTCTCGCTTGTTCGCGTATCATTAAGCGAATCCGCAATGAACGATAATTGCCGGGCGTCATTGTCAGTGTGGAACAAGACTTCAACGATAGTTGCAGTCAACGTAACTGATAAGTACTGCACGATCGTTAAAACAACTATAACCAACACGCAACAATATAATGTTAATGAAGCAATTTCGGTATCAACACATTTCCCGTAATGATCGCGTTACGCCGGACCACTCGTTGCGGATAGAACATAAGTAGAAACAAATGACCCGGTACCGTCGTCCGTAAACGCGAAACTTTTGTCCCCCTGCCGGTTACTGGGGCGGCAGTTGCCAACTACTTACCTTCGTGGCTTCCTGACCGCTGACTTCTTTTTACTGCGTTTAATCTAAATCTAACTGAGGTCTTACAATGGCGGAGGGAATCGCTTTGACCCTCCTGCGTCGCTACGTTCTGCCGCTTTGGAATAACGAGGCTTCCGACTAAATGACGAAGCTATATCAGATGAGGCTCTACCGCCGTAAACTTAGGAAATTCTGCGAGTTTATCTTCGTGAATTAAACGGGAAGGGGGGGGGGGTGGAAGAGGGGTTAACGCGGGCTCGATAAGTATTACGGTGGGATCCACTTTTGGTTCAGCCGGGTCTCGTTCGCGAGGGAAACGTTGAAAGGGACGGATACGAAATTTATTTTGCGCAGGACAATTCCGAGGTACTTTAATACACATTTACGGCACGTTTATCGACGCAGCAAACGATTGAAGAACATTCTGTAATGTAGCGCAATTTCTTCAACTCTACCACGAAGTATATAATTGCATTAAAGCGCAACAAATGAAACGAAAAAAACGTTCTCAGAAAATGATTTCTTCGTTAACACAAACAAGACAATTTTCTTGAAAACCGTACCGTTCTCTCTCCACGGTTAACGACGAAAACAAGCGAACTCGCTTTTTTGCAAGTAAACTCACGCGTGATACAAAAACGGCACTGCGGCGATCCGAAGTGATAAACGTCAATACATAATCGGACCGCCATGCTAGTCGCATGACGTTGACAAAGAACTGTCTTTCACGGATATCGATTGTACCGAAATGTCCACCAGAAGAGGTCATGAAAAGTCGATCGTTCGCGCACAATGTCCCCGCGATGCTCGAAGCGTTGGCTAATTATACGAACAAATTATCGACAGGATTAAAGCAATTACTCGTCGCGTCTGATTAGTGCGTGAAATTGGAATTACATCGCTCTTCCACACGATCGTTCTGTCTCTTTTTCCGTCCGTATCCCCCTCGTCACTACCCTCGCCTACTTTTTCGTCTCCACCATTCGTTACCCCGTCTACGTTCCGTTCCCGTTCCTCACTCTCGTTTTCTCTCTCTCTCTCTCTCTCTCTGTCGCCCTCCCTCCCCCTTGACATAGCATAAGCGTACACGCATATCGCTCTCGGCTAATTCCCATCCCACCGCGCACGTACATTCATACGCCGTCAATACGAAATGAATGTATTGTAATACCGTCGATGTCAAGCAGTATAGGTATCATATATTAGTCGCGGGTCTGGACGTGTTAATTAATTAAATATCTCCGATAGTCATTACGAGCTGCCTGCGGACCGAGTTGTGGACTGGCGCTTTTGTTTGTCACCACTAAATTGTCCCCTTGCTCTGTTAACGTGGCATTAACATTAATGAGTATATTGTTAAAACTAACATGCATTTCGATTAACCTGACAACGGACGTTCGTAATCATTAGCGATCGTGTTCTTTGCGCGTGTCCACGCTGTCGCTCGCTCGCGTCGATTGGCGCGTAAGAAATCCGACCCTTCACGGACGATTAGATATTAGCCGCGAGGCTGTAACAGCCGATAAGGGAAGAAGTGAGAGAAGGACTTACTCGCTATAAAAGTGGATTCGCTTATTTTATCCGTATTTATCGAATGGCACGGAGCATTCGGACGCAACGAAAGTCGGGAACGACGCGACTATAAACGAAATATCACTATCGCCGTGACTATTAGCACGAAACTGTCCTGAGCGAATTCATTGGCGATTTAAATAGGATCAGCTGTAGTAACGGAGGAGGATTTTATTTACGCGCAATTACACCCTGACTAATAGCTGCCCACTCAAACCGGTCTCTCTATAAGTCCCCCTTGAAAGTACTAGCGGATGCGTTTTTGTGACGCTTCTGCCGCGGGAGGAAAAAACATTGCCCTCCTCGTAACTTTTATATCACATGAGGTTAGCTAAAAAGTAGTAAACGCACAAACGAGGATGACGCGGAGAGTGTAGACATGAAAAAGATGAGAAAAATAAAGAAATGCCGATATCCGTTTCCCTCCGAAAGGCAATACGGATACATTAATATTAGACTAATTTCCGTAGGCTTGTCTATGAAGCGGTCTTGTCGGCGAAGTAGAAATATTACTTAAGCAAACGAACGTACTCGTGTATTTCGTGTATAAAGGTATACGCGGCTGACATAAGGGTTTTCTAGTTTTATTACGTGATAGAAGGAAGCGAAGGGCGTTGACTGATAGAGAGATCAGGTCAAATTGATGTGCCGCGCTCAGATATGGGGACAGGCATTTGAAAAACGAGCGTATGTCTCGTTCCGTATTACTTCAATTTTTCTTGCTCATAAACGTCCACCCGTTATATGGATGCACGTCCCTGTTTTCGCTTATAAACACGCCGATAGATTTAAATTACTATGATGGATTTGGTTATAAGCGTGCAATAACTGGGAAATGAGTATCACGAATACCTTGTGCATCCGCGCATTAATAACAGGCATTAACGGTAACGAGAGAATCCACGACATATTGATCAGTTCTTTTACATATCTCGATCGTTAGTTCAATACAATTCTTCGTAATTCTCTTGCGAAGAAACGATAACCACCGCGAACGGATGAATTTGGAAAGGTGAGAATTGCCGTCGGTTACAGTGAGGAGATACTTCCATCAGGATCGATCAGTTCTTTGTCAAATCGATTTTACGATTGGATATCGACGTCTCGTGGAACAACCAACTGTCAGACGCATAAGTCGCCTAGTACCTCGACGATGCTAATAGATGCAACCTCTTTGCGAGTCACGTCATTCGAAAATTAATTACAGTTGGTCGCAGGGTCGTAAAGAACAAGGCCTGAATAATTAACGTGACCGTTGTATCACGCCCGCAGCTAATTATAGGCCCCTCCTTTTCTATTCGCCTGATTAGCATATTCGTTAATTATCGGACTTACGTACCGGCAGGTAACATACTTATGCAGGCCGCTCGCCGTTCGTGAGCTTGCGTGCGCTAATATTCGCGCGAACGTGCGTGTCGCGGATCGCGCACATGTCCGCGTATACGCATACGTGAGAGGTTGTAACCCTTTGTCGCCGCCGTTGAAGGGTCAAATACGCCGCGTAAGACTCCGCGAGTTCGCGAATACTTTAAACGCGGTGTCTAAGTGCGACTCTGTACCGTGTTCTGTATTATACGGAGGAAAGCCAGAGCGAGTCGATACGGCTTACCGATAAAGGCGTCATTAAGTTTTTAATGGCCTTACGTTATAGCGAACGTTTTTTAGAATATCGGACGTCGTTCTTTTTGCAGCCGATCATGCGTGGCTTGAAACTTGCGTAAGCGGTTTTACGGAAAATTATCAAAGAAGAGAACACCGACGGCTTGACTTTTTTCTTCTTGTCTTCGATTTAAAATACATTTTACCTCGTATTTTATGCTGCTTTTCACTTTCTAATATTCTTACTTTAATATCGTGGATTTGGGATAATATTGAGCGCCTTCGGGGTGAGCGGTTTTAGGATTATTAACGAAATTTACGAAAAAAAAAATTGCTGCCACGACGTCATGACAACCCTCAAAATAGTCGTTTTTTATCCTCTGTGATCCCATTTTCTCAATATTGTGATAGCCATATTTAGGCAGCTGATTCGCGTTCAGCAGGCTAAAACGTAGTGGAAACGACTATTCGACACTATGATGCAAGTTGCAATTTTGTCGGACAGCGTAATCATTTGAAGGTGAGAATCATCACGGTATGAATAATGATATGATATTGTCTTGCCAACCTACCAATTTTACTTATGATGCCGGCTAGTTACTCGCGTTCGCCGTCGCATCGTTTTCGGTGTCAGAGTACATCGTTATATCTATCTATCATTTCTTGCGTCAACGTGATGTCAGCAGTCCCGTTGACGACGATTGATTCGAGTACGACAACGAGGGTAACCATGGCTCGTATGAAGACGTAAGCTCGGCGGCGGTGTAAGGCCGGTTTACGCGTACTCGAACGTTTATCGCGCCATGTCGGCTGTACAGCACGCAAACCCGACGTTACACCCTCCTTGTTGTACTCGCATGGCGGAAATACTACCGAGCTGTAATCCTCCTTGATCGTGTTTACGAGCGTGAACTTTCGAAAGTTCCAATCGCGACCGTCGGTTTCGGTGCTACAGGTTGCGCCGGAGCGTATCAGAAAATCACGTTACGAGTGTGGCCACCGCGATTAACCGTGACGTGTTTCCGTAGCTGATTCGATTAATCGCGCGGGACATCGAATTCAGGGCGGTCACGACCGTTAACGAATATCTTTTACGGTCGTGCGCGCGTTCTCGATATCATATCTTCGCTCTTATTTTCGGGCTGCGCACGTTCCTTGCCGGTAATCCGCCTCGCCGCGGAACCAAGTCGATACGCGTGTACGTGTGAGCGAAACTACTCAGGATTATACGGCCTGGCTATTACTCCCGAGCATTATTTGCATCTAACAAAATTATACGGCGAATTTTCTAACGAACGGAAGCAGTCGCGATTAGCTAGCGGGCGTAAGAGCGCGGATGCATATTTCTCGCGTACGTCCCGTGAGCGAACGCGGCCCAAATAAGGATTAAGAGAGCACGGTTATGCATTCTCGCGATGCAAATAGCGCTTTTTACATATTTAACAATATTCGAGATCACCACGAAACGGTAAATAAGCGGAACGGTGCCGAGTTTGGAGACAGCAGTTACTACGGTCGTTTCCCGATAAATGAGCAATAATGACGGCGAGTTGGGTTAATGGTTCCGTTTAACACGCCCCCGTTCCTTCCTCCAAGTATCGTTTCTTCGGGATTAACGGCTGCTAGCTGATTCACATGTAGCCACGGCATCGCACGAAACCTGAATATATAGCCGAAGCCACGAACGAGAGCTTTTTTCCATTCCGTTTAGTTATAACGATTCACTTCCTCCCCCCGACTCTACCATAATCATAATAGTAGCATGCGATGGCGTAGTATTTTTACATTTCACACATATATTGTGTAGAAACAACTTTTCGATTTTATACACGTGTGTTGCGAACAACCTACGCGTATGTCTTAAGAAGACCTATACTGAATCAGTAAATATTTTTCATGTTATTTTGCAAACGATCGGCCGAATCGACTCGGAAGCGAGTAGAGTGAAGCGAGAAAAACGTATATCAAGATATGAATGTGGACAACATTACAGACAGCGCGTATAGATGGATGGATGATGAATCGTATCATGTTGAGCCTATTGCCAATAATTTCACTGAGCTTTCACCGATAAATGAGCAATAATGGTAGCGGGTTGGGGTAATGGTTCCGTTTAACGCCCTCCGTGCGTTTCGTCCAACATCGCTGCTTCGACTATAATGGAAGCTAGCTAGTAAGTGTATCGGTGGCATGGATGTATCACACGTAAGCGGCGGTATTACGCGCCGTATGAGATAAATCGTGTAAACTAAAAGCTGCCGCCTCTAACTGTTCCTCCATATGCGCGACGTTAAATAATAAATGCATTATATTTATTCTTATGAGCTTACACGCGCGCGTAGGTAAATCAACCGATAACTATTTATGCCAGGCATTGTGCTTCTTGTCTGTGTGCTTGTAAATAACTATATAAGTAAAAAATGTTGGAAAATATATTGAATCGCGCGATAAGTTTCCCGTAATCATCAGCTAGAGATACGCGTAATAATTTAACAATGTAACATTTCCCGGGGAAAAAGAATATGTTGCGGGGTAAGTTATGTTTCATTTGGAGCACATATTACACATTTCGTGACGAATTAAATTTAGATGCACAGTAATGCCGGTATAGCGCAAAGTATTGTAGGAATCTTAATTGTACGGCGACTGTTTCGCGTCATTTGTTATTTTCGGTAAATAAACGCGATGCATTTTCTACTATATTTCATCTCGATTGCGGGATTATATAGCACACGGTCTATTAACATGCGTTTCCCGAACAAATATGAAAATGTCCTTTGCAGCGGAGTCTCGCCACAAATGCAATCTCCTCCATTTGCACTCCTACCTCTATTCTTGCATCTACGTGATCCGGTTTAACGCCACGCTATAAAGTTTTTGTCACTGTCTGCAAAATGGCAGTGAGAAACGAGCGAACCTGTCGTGCCCGCGGCTAAAATGGTAGATTAAACGTTTCGCTGTCAGTTATTCAGATCGATTCGTTGCACTTTTGC
This sequence comes from Dinoponera quadriceps, assembly GCF_001313825.1. Classification (NCBI taxonomy): domain Eukaryota; kingdom Metazoa; phylum Arthropoda; class Insecta; order Hymenoptera; family Formicidae; genus Dinoponera; species Dinoponera quadriceps. Next base: position 1,619,765 of record NW_014558238.1, read on the forward strand.
TTCGCCTTTTACCGAGATTAGATTTATCGAGGTGTAATAACTAATTACAGATCGTGGCAAGCGTTCTAATGCGACGTACAACGTCGTTATTGTTCTATCGTTTCTGTATCTCGAATTGTATCGTTAACGGCACGTTAAAGATAACTATTTTAACGTCAGCCCGGAATTTCCACGCATCCTTTTTCTCCGTTTTTACGTACAATATAAATTATTACACTGTCCGCACGCGCGTACACATTTACGAGCGTAATATTTATACGTCACTTTCGTGAAAACGTACGATAAGATTGACGCTGTTTAAAACGCCCAAAATCACGTATGCGCGATATACGCGGACTTTTATTTTTCACGTGCCATTATATGCCAAATTGGCGCGTTTCCCCAATTTTTGTCGCGCCGCTCGTATGACACGATAAACTGCAAAATTTATGTGGCGCCGGTCAGGAAACTTTGCGCCCGCGTGTTTTTGTACGCCGAAATGTCCCCGTATTAAAATATCAAGGAAAAAGTGCGTCCGCCGCGCGCTCAACATTATTACCGGGGCTAAGCCTCCGTTCGAACGCGCTCTTGCGCACCCGCTCTAATAGTGCATCTACGTGCGCCGCTTTAGCACCGCGCTATAAACTTTTTGCTGCTGTCTGCAAAACGGCAATGAGAAACGAGCAGAGCTGTCGCACTATGCTAGAATGGTAGATTAAACGCCTAGCCGACGTGATCGATTAGCCTCCCTTTTGTTTCTTGCATCGGCTCACTGTTCCATGAGTCAATTAAAATCTCAAGGATATTAGAAAAAAGTCGTGCACATGCGCCACATACACGAAAGTAACGCGCCATGTCAGGGATGGTGAGCCGGTAAAGGTCAAAATAGAATTGACGCTCTGCGGCTCATCGTTGACAGAACGTCTCAAACGCGCGTTTCCGTCGAATGGGGTGAGAAAATACGGTATGATCCGCGAAAGAGATTACACACGAATTATTGCCGCTGAATACACACGCCGCGAAATAACTACGTTATTTAAATGTCGTTTTAATCAGCGCCGCGAGAGTATCTACGTCGGGCTCAATTTTCGAGGGAAGATGTATCCTTTCGCATCGACGACAGTCGGCAACTTTAGTGGAGCATCGATGAGTCCGATAATAATAATTATCGTGAACGTGTCGGCAAGTATCGGCAAAACTATAATTGGACAAAAAGAAGACGCGCGGACGAGACAAGTGGCACAGAAAATCGAAACGTACGTACGTTTGAACTAGAAGATATGTATATAAGTACGTATAAGGTGTTCCGTAAATGCGCGGAGGCAGTAAAGTTTTTCTATCTCCAACTCACTTTCGAGCAAACTGTTGTTAATTTTTCGAGCTCTCGGCTTATAGCATTAATTAGTATTGCAAACCGAGGGCTTACAAGTTTTTAAAGCATTTCTTTCGATAATATGTAACGATAAAGTGCCGACTGCATTCGTTGTAATTATAACAGGAACATATCAAAGATTTAAAAAAGAAATATCACGTTACCGCGTATACTTGGTGTGCATGGCAAATTTAATTCTGAGCGAAGTTTTTCTCTCCTCTTACGCGCCGATGTCTCATTTTAGAGCTCGGTTTAAAACATCTGCTATCTCGAAAATATCGTCTGATTTTACAGCTCGATTTCAAACAGCTGCTACTTCAAAAAAGGGTTATTATCGAGAAGAAAAAAAAGGTTGCCTTGCAGTAAGAGCAAAACATTGCCTTCGCAATTCACGAGACACCTCGTATGTTGTACGGTATGTGCTGAAGGCATCCTTTTGAGAGTGCAGTTACGCTTTGTCGAACAGTCAAGCCTTTCCTGCAACCCCCCCTGCCCCTGGGATCGCGCGCGATCATGTAACCTTTCAACTGCATTTCTGCCTGACGTTTCTGTCCTCCGATTTTTCGAATCTCCCCTTCTAAAGCCCCGTTCGCACCGTGATATCCCGAATCCGCGTATGTGATTAGGTTACGCCGCAAAATCGATAGCTCGACCGACGTTATAACCATCGTCAGGTTAAAAACAATTCATACGTAAAATCTGCCGAGAAATACGACGCCGGGTATCGCATTTCGAGCCGCATCGATGCGTCCTTCTACTCTTTAGCGTAGCCGATTCCATTTTCACAGCGGATCTGTTTTTACCTCTGCGAAAATGCGATACGGAAAACATTCGTCAGATATCTCCAATTCGAGCATTGTTATCCGATTTTAATTATGATCAGGAAATAGTACCGTGTCATTGCGGGGGGAGAAAAGGGGAACTGTTGTAAACAAGAAAATCGATACTTCGGTTATTGTGCGCTCGAAGGTTCGCGTGTGGATTTTTCAAAGTATTACCTTAACTATTAATTTTACAGTTAATTTTATTTTACAGCTGCGTCAATAGCTGTTTTTTTATTATACTTTTTGAAATTTAATTCGCGGTAATATTTATTTAATTCTTTGTATATTTTTAATACGTCGATATTATATATATTATAACGAAGCGAATATAAAGGTTACATATTTCGTTCGGAGGGAGAAAAAAGAAATATTTGTAGAGAAAGAGAAAAACCGAGGCAAGGTTTTCACGGTGCGTTGTTCCAATAAAATTAAGTAAATAATATTTTCACCGTGAATAATATGAAATGAATAATAGATAACGCGCCGTTCGCGAGAGAGAGATTCGCGGCTCGGCGTTATATTCGATCGAGCGTTTATTTTGCCACGAAATAGCGTTCTTTGATAAAGATGCGATGTATCAATTTTCAGTAATTACCTTTCATACATTTATTCGTATTCATTAAGGAGGTAAATGTAGTACGTCATTCTACGTACTTCACAATAGGGAGTATAAGAGAAGGAGAAAGAGAAGTCGCTCAACAATGAACTCGCGGTAGGATTCCCAGATCTGAATTTGGAATTCCCAGCGTTCCGAAGTATCCCGCTTTCGTTCTAGCGTGAAATAAGTCTGGGACCTCGGAGCCCTCTCTAAAGCTGACTATTTGCACTTAGCAACTAGTGGTATGGCACCTGGGTGCTCTCAACTAAAATACTACTTTCCGTCGACTGCCTTTTCCACGCTAGCGTAATGCATACATTTGAAGGTTGACTCTTTTCTACGCGAACGTTTAATGGTTTAGCATACTGTATCAATAACCAACCGTTTCTTGTGTTTGATCTTAATGGTGTTTACGTGAGCACACATTTTAAGCGAGAGACGCGCGTTACCACGAGACGCAGTTCTCTTATTTGTGTCTTGTGTGCGTGGAATTCTTTATTTTTTCACACTTTGTCGCGTGAAAACTTTGATCTCAATAATAGAGTTTCGCTCTTTGAGATGAGTTTTGTGACATCCGTCGAATTAAAATTCTCATCGTTTTGCGACTAGTAGATACCGAAAGATTTTGTAGTTTCGATTTTTTTCTCGGCTACTGGCAGTTTCATTCGATGTTATTGCGTTGGCATGGATAATCTTTCATCGTATCGAATTTTCCGTATGCGAAGAGGCATGCAAGCACGTTGCGGTGTTACGTATCACTCTGATAATTGACGATAAAGGATGTCGACTTCGACTTCTCCTTCCATTTGTCTCCAGGCACGTTATCCCGCTGTATCATACGCGAACGGTGTTTTACGTTCTCGGTTTCACGTGTCAAGACTCCATCACGGCAAAAACGGCGCGTCACCGCCGAAAACGCGTATCCACTTCGCCGGGGCACCGACCCGGAGCGATTCATTCAATTTTCAAGAACGTCTACGGAGCGCCCGCGCGCTTTCCGCTTTGTAGCGTTTCGCTTCCAGTTGCGTTTTTGCATACTGCGACTGAAACAAAGAGACCGCGCGATGAATTTTGAGCGATGACGCGCCAGGAAGAAGACGCAAATTCGCGGCGGGACGCGGACAGAATCGCAAATAGCGCGGACGTTTCTGTTTACAAGATGAGCGTCGCTGGTTGTAAATCATAGAGTGCGATGGGTAGCACGAGCGCGTGCGAGCGAGTAGTGGGTGGTGGACGGCGGGACGGGACGCAAGAAGAGGAATGTTCGCAAGGTGGGCGAGAGGGCAGAGGGTAGCGTGAGCGAGCAAGTCTGTTGGGAAATAAGGAGGCAAAGTTAAGCTGCCCTACACCCCTTCTGCATCTCGCCTTGCCCTCGGCAAATAGCTGCGTAACCCTACCGTATCCCCGGCCCTATCGCGCCGACATTACATCCGTAGCTTCTAACGTGACGACGAAGGCACCCCCCGAGCGACATAACCGCCATCGTTTATCCATTTCCCTTATAGGACGAACTTGTTACAGTTTCACGGTCCGACCGTTCTCCGAAGACAAGATCTCGCGTTTCATTGATCAAACGGCAGTCACGGGCGCGAATGATAAATTACTGTAACGACCGGCTATACACGGTGGCTCGAGAGCGATGAAAAAGCGACCGAAAATGAATGCCGCTTGGAATACTCGTGTCCCGGAAATATATGGTATGCGGTCTTATCGTCATCGCTCAGTGGAATGTAGTTCAGCTTGATTTAATTAGTGCACCGTTGACTCGGGGAGAGTAAAGACCGCCTCTCGTACGTATATATAAGTTGATGGGTCTTTTTTCCATTTTTCGTTTTTCTCTCTTCTCTCTTTTTTTTTTTTCTTTTTTACGACGCGTATTCCGCGTTTCCGCTAAAATCACATACAAATGCAAACGATTCGGTATTTAATCTACAAGCGTTCGTTATCGATTCGCGTGGCACGCTATTGAATAAAATTATTAAAGTATAAAAATATCTGAGCATATTTGAACAGCGTTTTAATTGTGTTTACAAATCGAGCAATAAAAATGGAAATAAGGAGAAGGGTGAGGAAGGGAGAGAATCGATTGTGTATACAAGTGATATATTTTAGGTAACTCGAAGGACAATTTTAATACCTTATACAATATTAATTTTACTTTGTCCCTTAATAATTCTCACGCAAGTTTAGCCGCGTTTCGTGATGTTTACCCGTTGAGTGTGCTTACATTCTAGATTTATCTGGCCCATATCTGTCGTCCAGAGAAAGCAGTTCTTCCCTTCGCCGTGGCCATTAAAGTGGCTCTCTGTTCGTGCTCTCTTTTCCCTGGCGACAATTTTCGAAAATTTCGCCATTTACGTGGCTCAGATGGCTAATATGATCGTAGGAAGAGGAGAGAGAAAAACACAAAAAGACGATATTACATGGCTAAACTGGGGAAACATGGATAATAGCTCATATACTTTACTCGCTCCTGATTTACGAAATGCGGGTTGAAGCTTTTGGAAATTAAAACTTCTTCTTGCACCGATCTTCGTTTAATCCTGCGAGGAAATTAAGGCTATTTCATTGTAATAAATAAAAAACACATATATCTTAGGTTGTGCAAACGTTTCTCGAGCGTAACATGCGCAAAAACACGCGGTAATACTTAGCAGAGAGGGAGAGAGAGAAATTAATTTGGATATTTAGGAAATATATTACAAAGTTATAGTTTCTCTTAGAAACGATTTTTAAGCGCACTCTACAATTAACTTTATACAATTTTACTTTACTCACTCGAGTGTTTAAACGGTGCTCATCCCTCAAGAAAAGATGAAAATGCCACGAACTTTTTTGTATTATTTCACTCGCGACGGTTACAGTATCGGTGAGAGTATCGCTACCGAATTCAGCGCGCGACGCGATCCGCGAAATCGCATCTCTCAAGTATGTACGGCGCATCGAGACGTTCGGCAATTTTCGACGCCTTGGCAAGTGAATATTTGCATGTTAATACGATTACGAGACTCGCGTCGGGCGAAGCAGAGGGCGGCGGGGAGGGTGCGCGGAACCACTGACGAAGGACGGAGAACGGTTATGTGATGAAAAGAGACGGGGCGCGAGGGAGTAACTGACATCATGGCAGGGGGAGATGAAACAAGAGAAAGAGAAAGAGAGGAAAAAGAGGAGGAGGGAAGCGAGTAGGACGGGAAATGCTGGCGAGAGAGGGGTTCGAGGGAAATGAATCACATCATTATGAATAATAATATGCCCTGCTCGTGGTGTTCTCTCTGTCTGGTTATTAATAGTAATGACTTGGCGGGGGATTTTGCGAGGAACGGGGTGGGGGTTTTGTGTCGCGTGAAGCACGCACTACTAGCCTGCGTGACTCTCCGCGGACCACAGCCCGAACACCCACCGCTTCCCTAAGTATACATGCATACACGGTCAACGGTACACGTATTCATGTCGACACGTCCCTCACTCGCCTCCTCCGTCGCGCTGTATCTATCGCCACTATCACGTACACGTAGGTACGTACGTAGGTACGTACGTGTGGCGCGCCGGCGGGAGGAAAAAAACCGCGTAAAATATTTCGCGCAATCCTGTATTGCAGCGGCCTGCACCGCCAGGTTCTGTCCATTGACTCTGATTGCTATGGAGCTCCGCATGTAGCCTGCATTGTGAAGCCCATGGTGTAGCGTAAACACACATAACTCCGCGGTTCATTTCTGTCAACGAAGCGCGAGCGTTCGCAGCTCTTTGTGAGGAACAACGCGTATCGGCTTGGAGATGTTTGCCTCTCTCGCTCCGCTTTGTTTCCCACGGTGACAATGTTAGATGTTTTTTTAGAATATCGCGCGGAAAGAAACTCAATACTCGGTATGTATTATATCGAGTCGAGTGATTTGAATGAAGTTCGATCGCGCGTTTGTTTTTCGTAATTGTAATTTAAATTACAATGAAATCCGGTTTCTGCTCGCTCGTGCGATATTCGCCGGTGTGAGAGTTACTTTTGACGTATCGATTGCGCGTCATTTTGAATCGAGCCTTTGATTTACCGGCGTGGAATCTCGAGTGGACACGCCGCGAGATTGACACGGTGTGTAGTTGAGGCGCGATAGTTTCGGGGTGTTCCATTATCAAAGGCTGCAATTCGAACCGCGCTATTCAAGGTTCAGATCTGATTATGGTGATGTTGCTTTCTTAAAATCCCCTCCCCCCTCCCTCTAACTACCATCCATCTGAGCGCAGTGTATACATTGTCGTAACGTTTACCGCGATAAAATAGTAAAACTATATAATTACGAATTGACAGCTGATTATTCGCGCGTTAGGTTGCTTTTAACTTGGAAATACCAGGATTATCGCAGTCGCAGTGGAGAAGCCGATTTTACAAGGCCTATATTCGCCAGTGCGAGGGAGAGAATAAATACAGAAGTTCGTATTCCCACATTCCCGTGACAAACGGCACTAGATCTTCGAGGTATGCATTAAATCCGGACCTAAAAGTAACGATAGCGTGCGGGCCGCCTAAAAATTCCAAAAATCACTGCGAAACGGTAGACAATATCGTACTGACGAAGTGGCCCGGCGGAAGCGCGGAAGGGAGGCGAGAGTCGGTCGCGGACAGGAGCCGCGCGAGGGTATGAAAGCGGGAATCGGGCACGCTCGCCGCATTACTTTGTACAAATAACGCACGCCGCTGTAATTTGCGAAATTCCCGTTATTTTACATTTTAAACTAGAAAATAAAACGGCCAGGCTGGCGGTTGCTTATCCGTCCGGCGGGATCTCGATGCTATCGCCCACAGTCACGCTTACCCTGCTGCAAGCAAGCCGAGCACGAGTGCTCTGAAAATTACTGTAGTCCCGTACGTGGCGTGAGTATTATTTTTTCCAGCCCCCCCCCTCCTCCCCTTCACACGCCGTGACCCGCCTATGCGCGTATCCCTCGCTTTTTTTTCTCCCCTTTTTTCAACGTTCGATCCCACATGTTTCTCAGGAAGCGAAGATTGCACGTAGATATGAAACTATCGCACGACGGGCGGGCGATAGTTTCATATCTACGTGCAATCTTCGCTTCCTGAGAAACATGTGGGATCGAACGTTGAAAAAAGGGGAGAAAAAAAAGCGAGGGATACGCGCATAGGCGGGNCACCCCCGCTGAGAATTCCCACTTTACCAACGAGGGGGTGTTATCTCGCTACGGACTTTTCCCCGAAAAAGCAAATGCTGGCGTCATCCGACGGACAGAGCTCGAACTACGAGTGTTACGTCAGCGTGGGAGGGGTAGTAGGGGTTCTTCGCGGGAAGGGATGCTATCTGGGGTGGGAGTACACTATACAAGCCCATGTTACACTCGTCGAAACTTATTTCTCGATGTAATTTATTTTTATTTCCGATGCGAAAGCGATTACGAGCTTGAGTTGTTCTTTAAACGATATTCAAATTCACTCGGAAATTTTTTAGATCATTATCTTTAGCTCCGAAACACAATAATATTAATCTTTTATATAAGGAAGTGGTTGAGAAAATTACAAGAGCGCCGAATTAATCAGAAACAACACGAACGTGTTTGCATACATTTCTTGCAGCAATTCTTCAGCAAGAAAGATTGCATTTTCATTCAGATTATTGACGTACCAGTATCTTTCTAAATACAGACCGTGTCTATCGATATGATTTTAACGCGAAAGAAGAAGAATCATTCATTGGCTGAAAGTCATACGGTCATGTGTAAAAATGTCAAAGATTATACATTGCCTGGCGGGTTTTTTCTAAACGTAAAAAAATTTGCCTCGTGAAGAATGGACTGCCGGCCGCGTGCCCCACCACGGAGGGGTAAGTGCATGGTGGGGGTGAATCGATACAGCCGCGATACAACGGCCGAAGCTTCGAAACTCGAAATAGGAATGCGCACGCACCCCCTTCCATCGCGGCTTTATTGAGCCTCAGAACAGTGCAGCGCGAGGGAATCATTCGTGGCGGACAGGTGACTCTTCCAGCTCTATCCACGTACGTACACGCCGGATGTGTATATTTTAAACGCGACGAAGCGTCGTTCAGCAACGGACAACGTAAGTCCTCCATCTCGATTCCCTCCCGTGCGAGAAGCCGGCGAAATACACCGGCGGATCGTTTTACGCGATTAAATTTATCCACTCCGATTTCGTCTACGTATCTTTCGTTCGTTAAATTCATGGACGGAATAAGTATCATTTGCATGATCATTTTTAGTACTTGGAAATTGGTAAATCATATATTATTGGGTTAAAGAATATTGTAGTAAAAATATTTAGAAAGTTTCTACTTTCATTACGGACACTCATGCTCCGATTATTTCAGCGTAGTCATTATAAAATAATTTACAAGAATGGTCTTCTTAAGTTTTGCACAATTGCATTTATATTTGTTTTCTATTTCAGTTTAAAATTCGAATAAATGGTAGGCAAAAAATAAGTCGAAATAAATATCGTGTATAATTATACAAATACATTTTTATGAAGATGATAGATAAAAACTGTCAAAAATTTAGAGCTCATCTCAAGATAGATTCTCTGTTTTAAGCAATCTTTAGAAAGAATTGTAATTCCTTCCTTTATTCTTGAAAATGATCGATAATCAGTGGAAATACTTTACCGCGGGAAATTCATCAAACCGCGCGTAGACGTTTTAAAATTCAACAGGAATAATCAATGTTCATACGAAATAATATATCGCGACGCGGCTGGCGACTGGTTTATCTTCGCAATATTTCGTCATTTGTTCGATCACCATCCATCAAATCGTGACGTTGACAGATTCTAAGTTTGATAGAAAGGACACGGAACCATCGTAAATTTTGGTATACATCGGGTCTCATCGGGGATTAAAATTGGTATTCTTTAAATTACATTCTTCATTTTTTATAAAACATCAGATTGCTACATTTTTTTCGTATCTCAGTATTTCGTATCTACGTAAAATTAACTGTACTCAGCAATATCAATGGGTTTGTTAAATGGTTTCCACTCAAGAACCGAGACATTCCGCGCATATTTATTTCGAATCAATTATACAAAAGTAATAAAAGTCGCAGACATAACTTCGGAACGTTATTTTATTCAGTCGAATAATACGAACGTTATTAGATCCTCATTCACTTCGGTAACCATGTCGTTTTAAGAAAAAAAAAGTAAAATTGAAGCAGCCGTTGCACTCACATCAGAAACTGACCGTGACACATTTTGATGCATGATTGATATGCAAAATATAATATCGAAGATAAAATTATGATGGGACGAATACACACACACATATGCTTCATATTATGGATCGTACATATTAGAGACTTCATTTTTTGCAATTTCTTCACGTATTTTTTTTTTACCCTACCGCAAGCATTTCGTTTCATTTTGTCATTTTGTCAACGATACGGGATAAATTTTCGAATCCATCATCATGCTCGTAACTTTTACCGTGCCTAACGCTTAATCCGCCTGTATCGGATGTCTCGGTTGACACAGTCGCAGTCGGAAAGGTGACGTCACGGAAAGAAAGAGAGAGAGAGAGAGAGAGAGAGAGAAAAATGACATCCGGAGGACGCAAATTGGCGCAGCGTGTCTCGCGCCAGATTGCGACGATTACGGCGATCGACGAATCGGCGCGAACACCGAGCGTTTCCTCGCACATTCCGTAATAATCGATCTCACGCGTGCAGTAATCGACGTCTAAAGCCCTGGCTCAAGTTAACGATGCAAGTTCGAGACGTTGTCGATCGGGATTTAAGGAAGCCGGGAGGACCCCATGTGACGAGCAAGGGGTTATTCGGACGAGTGTATCGCGTTGCGGAGGATCGATCGATCGTTCGGTCGGTAGGTAGGTCGATCGAGCCTCGACGGGCTGGATTCGTGACAGTACGGCGGGGGATGACGCCGTACCTATGGGGGACAACGATGCACGTCGTATAACGCGCCGGGGGTATGTAGAAGGGGTGAGAGACAGATTAATGTGACCCCGTCACCGTTCGAACAAAGCTTCGCACAATGGCCGCGCACCGGGGACACTGGACTGGTGGACTGCGCGGAACGGGGGTCGATGATGGTGGTGTGTGGGGGTGGAGGCAGAGAAGGAAGGGGCTTGACTGCACTGGATATATTACCCGCCACTCGTGGCTATCACCAATGAGATTCAATGCGCGATCACGTACGCGCGTTCACCGCGATACCCGGAAAAGTGTTGTCCCTGGGATTCCGTGCTGCTGTCTTCCTTTCCGTGCCTCCCTCCCCGCGAAGAGAGGACACGGCGGCGTCCTGTCGCGGTATCTCGGGATTTTCGCGTTTTATCCCGTCTCTCGTTCATCATTCATCGAGTCCTGCGCAGCGGTGACACGCTCACCTGTACCTGCGCTCTCCGAGGAGAAGCCGAGTCGCGCGAGCAAAGTTACGGCCGGACGGCGGAGCGCGCGATTCATCAAGCAAATCGAAGCGAAACCGCCACGTAACGTAACTACTCAACATAGAGTAGCTATGTAATGTTATTATTTCGTACGTCTATGCATTCTATGCGTGTCTCGCGACGTTTCACGTAAATTCAAGCAAAATACTAGTGTTATAAATGCACGCGGTGAGTAATCTATGAAAATTTCGTCCACTCGACATTTCATCACCTTCAAGCGACAAGGGGTGACGATTATGCGGTAATTTCCGAGTTCTTAATTCGGAGGCAAATCTTCGGATACATATACATACAGTACGTAGAGTAGAACAGGGAGACCACACCTCCCGAGGGTGGATTCCAACGCGCGCGCGCAGAATAGACTTAGTTCTTATCGGAGAGCTTTCCTATAGTCATCTACATTCGATGAGAGAAGAGTACGCAAGAAGCGTCCACGGAGAAAGAGAGAGGGAGAGATATACGAATTTACATTTTCGTTTCATCGTGCCGCAACGACGATCACTGTTTCCCTTCTCTCGACGAGTCAAATTAATTTCTCGCACACATGCGTGTGCGCATTGCTCCTTGCATGAAAAAAAAAGTCCAGTCACTACTGTAACCCGATTATACAATATTTTAAACTGCACCCGCGCAAAATGACACGGACGGAGTTCAACGAACTCGCTTCGCGGCGCTGCGCGCAGATTATTGAATTTCATTCCGTAAAAATCAGCTCGGCACCTGATAATATATAATTACACGCCTGTAATATAAACGCGATCGAGGCATTACTTTTCGGAAGGAATTTGCAAAATTAGTCTCCGTCGTACTATAATACGTTAAAATTATTCAAATCCATGGCTAACTTTTTTTTTACACGTGACTTAATATTCGATTAATTCGTGATCTGAAAGTCAACAGTTTGTTTAAGCGAGAAGAAAAGAAATTCAGCGTACGTCTTTCCTCGAGGGTGGGGATGTATTCTTCCAACGCTACTATCCAGTCACTTAAGTTACCTTTCGTCGCTTTTTCTCGACTAGTCACTAAAAAATTCACAGAATTTTTTTGGCTGAATGGCCTTAATTATTCTCAGAATTTGATAAGAAATGTTACTTTCGGCCACTATTTTGATATATGAGAGATCATTTTTTCTGGCAAGAAACAGTCACTTCTTTGTTCCGGTGACTGGATGGCAACGCTGATTCTACTTTTATATCTCGAGATTGTTAAAGTGAATTCAATCCCTCGTATCCCTTATGTTTACTGACCGAGCCGCAATCTGCAAATCTGCTTTCATCCATCCAACGAGGAATGCGAGATCCATTAGCCTTTCTGCTTGGGCATGCATTCCCCGCTACTCTGCAGCTCGCGGCAGCAAGACAGGTGGGGCAGGTAGGTAGGTAGGTAGGTCAACGATGCGCTCGGGAACAAGGAATTGGAGCGCCACGTTAATCGTCCGCGGGATAAAATCAATGCCGTCAGCCGGTAATCGTTTTTACGGGTAACGCGAGACACGGCTCACATATGCATGTGTGCCCGGTATTTTCGTGGGAGCTCCATTAAATCACTGTAAAATCTGTTCCACCGTGAGTGCCACGGCTGCCACGCCACTGGAGAATAAAGAGGGGCTTATTATAAGCGACGGTAATTCTCGAATAAATAACCGCGGGCTTGCGCGAAGATCGAGAAGAGGGCCGCGACGGAGGAGACCGGAGGTGCAGGAAGGAGAAGTAGCGACGGAAGAAAGCAACGGAGCAGCCGGGGGTTGGGGCGATGCCGTGGTGGTGGCGGTGAAGGAGGAAAAGGAGGTGGGGACGTAGGTGGCTGATTTATTTCGGCGCCGCAAAGATCTGGAGATCCGCGTACGTGCCCCGTGCCTCAAATTACCAACTTATAAACTCTGGCGTTCTCTCTCCATCTTTCTCGTCCCTACACCACCTCTCCTCTCTGCCTTTTTCTCTCTTTCCCTTCCTTCTTCGCCGTCTCTCTTTCTTCGGCCTCGCCTTCACCCTCGCCGCGTCTCCCTTTTCCTCTCCTCTTTCTCCTCTTTCTCTCTCTTCTATGCTATAACCGTCCCGTTTGCGCTCACCCCTGCTTTCTCTCTCTCTCTCTCTCTCTCTCTTTCAGTTTGTAGAACCCTCCATACATCACTCTATTCATCGACCAAGAAAGTAGGAAAGTAATGCGCGCCTTCGTCGCCTCGCCGATGAATCGGGCAGGGCAGAGCGCGTCTCGAGATATAATCTGAGATATTTATAGATTAATGTGCACGGCCTACCTTTTTCTTTCCTTTCCCGATAACCAGTAGCAGGCATTTTATACCTCTCGTTAGGTAATATTTCAGCTTCTTACCTGGAAATAGATAAGTTTCAATTAGCCGAGCTTTGCGAATTGAGGTTGATAATCTGCAAAACATTCCGCGTACTCGTATTTATTTTCGCGTGGAATTTAATTATTACGTCGCGGAATTAGGCATGTCTATTTTTGTACGAAGAAATTTCGGGAAGATCAATATAGAGCCTGCACAGCTGGTATTTTCTCGTATATCTTCGAAACATGGTGAATTTCAATTATGCCGTGAATAGAAAATAAAAGGCAACAAAGGGGTGAAAGGTGCAAGGGAAGGACTCGTCGAAGATACGGAGAAGTCAAACATAAAAGGGTGTCAACGGCGGGAGGCCGAGGGTAAAGTTAAACTTGTTTTTTTCTGCGGCGCATTTATTTTATCTCATGATAATAGGTTGGCGGCGAAGGACAGAGGCACTTATTAAAATTCATTAATTTTGCCCATCTATGAAAGTTTCATTTTCATGCAAATCTGAGGAATAATCCGGCTGGAAAAGAAAAGTCGAAATCAGATGACTTTGGTAAAGTTGCGCGTGTGCGATTATTTGCCGCAGGGAACACGCGCGTCCTATGCAAACGACGAAGTAAGTTAATGATTGTAACATACATCGTCGTTCCACGTGCTCGGACACAGTGCCGCCAGTTTTGATATGCGTTAGGGATTTTGTGCGACAAGTAATTTTTAAACCGAACAGTTCTCGAATTCCGAATTAGAGGTTCTAAGGAATTTTCCATCCTAAATTTTCGGTTAAAAGTTGAAAAACTCGTTATACCCGGGGCAAACTCCGTATCCACGCATTATCATCTAATCACTGAACCGGTTCCGATGCGCGGCGAAATGTTCGCGGCGACCGGATGGATCGGCGCGACAGAAATCTGGCGCGACGTGCAATGAGTGATCGCGTGTTCCCGGCGGTAACCTCAGGAGGAGCGAAATTTTCCGACCGACAGCCACGTCAAAGCGATTTGTCGTCGGGCTTCCGCAGAGAAATGCGAGTTGCTCCCCCTCTGTACGTACGCGAAACGACCATTTCCTACGTCTTCGGGAATCGCCCGTGTCTCGTACATACGTACGTACGGCGCGCTATCCGCCAGACACCAGTGTGCCGGAAAAGTCGCGTGATTCCGAGAACGTTGTGCCGACCTCCAACCCTTGCCATCTATCAGTTGTTATTTATTTAGATCGAGCGGATGAATGGTGCTCCCTCGATACCACCGGGCGAGACGGCGAGCCGCCACTAGCTGCAGCTTTCTCAAGGAAATATACATGCCGTAGGTGAGGGCTTATCGCGTTCATGCAACATTAGGCTTCCCCGTTATTTACCGCATTTTCGGGCTTTCCATTTTGCCCCGTCCCGTTCGCGGCCGAGCCTCTTTTATCCGTGGTAACACATTTTGCTAAGGCAGCCGCCACGAACAGAGACAAATCTGGAGTAAAGCAAGGCGGCCCGCGCTCGCCGCCTATTTATATTCTCAGCCGCCGAGAGAGAGAGAGAGAGCGATTCGCCGGCGTTATGTTCGCCTACGGTACTCCAATTGGATGTTTCCTTAAAATGTTGCGGCGAGCTTCGTATTTCTCGTTGGGCGTAGGCGTCCCTGTCGCGAATCGTTTCTCTTCAGGGTCGCGTGCTACTGCGGCCGCGTACTAAGTGCTGTTTGTAGCTTGTTGATGTTTGTTCGGACGCCACGGAGTATCTTTCGTATCTTGCGGACGGGAATGAGGTTACACGTTCGGACCCGACGTATATTTATTTAATCGCCGCGTCGTTAGTTCACAACCGGTTTCGGCATCTACGGACGAAAGAAACCGCGACACGGATAAGACGGGGACGGATACCCGGTTGCTAAATATTTGCTCACTATTTCGCCATTAATAGCTCGAGATCGCGGGACGATCGAAACTTACGGTGCCGAAGTATAATTTAGTTTGCATATTTCGTGCTGAAATCGATTCCCGGCGCGGGCGGGCGATCGCTCTCGCGAACTTTATGCTTCGGCGATTATGTTAATGCGGATAACGAAGATAACACGACGACTCTCCGTGCTGCGCAGAGCGTGCGCTGGATATATTTTTCGAGCGCTTCTTCGTCTTTGTCCTTTATATACCCACCCTTCGCGACGTCTCGTCTAGAACCGACTTCAGTACGCATAAAAATATGCAGGCCTTCCAGGCGGCATGAGTTCGCTGCATAATCATGCAGTCAATGAGCGCGAAAGAGCTAACCATGCGAAAAAGGAGAGCGTAGAAAAAAATTTATAGCGGTATGTATTAGGGTGATAGCACGCTGCCTCTTCATATAGTATTCACCCTCCCGTGCCATGTATTTTGAGGAATGTAAGCAAAGATAAATCATTTATATCGGGAACCCGCGCATTGACTGTCGCGGCAAATTTTAATGATTCCTCTCCGGCCGCTTTAACCCCTTCTCATGCGCGGAATCGCTAATATTTCCGCCATTATTTTGCTTTATCTTTGCAATAAATATTTCAAGACAGAGTCGCTTATAAAATCGTAAATTACATCTCTCCGTGGCAGCCAAGGTAGCCTACTCGAAAATATTTTCCGTACGTGTTTGACGAAGTTTAAAATGTACGGCGGCAACAATAAGACCGCTTCTCTCCACTCGTAAGGATATAAAACGGTCGACGTCAAAGTTAAAGGTATCTGAGTCGGTGAGTTCGACGATCGATTATCCTTTTCCTTCTGTCAAAACACTACATTCAGCACAGTTAACTTCTTTCTTAAGAGACGCAGGTTATCCCGAGGGGGAAAACTTGGAATGAGAAAAATCGGGAGTAAAGCGACGAAAGAGATCTGTCAATTGGTGTCACTTTGTCACTCCGCCGAAAGTATGTTGCAAATCAAATTAGTTGAATGTCGCGTTGCTGTTACTTTTTAAGGAAAAAATAATACGTTTCGAGGAAGATTAATAAAAATAGATTTCGGACAATCGTAATTTTTTTACGCATAGTTGACTTGCTGCCTTTCGACTTATTTTTATTAGCAGTGTGGCAAGCGTTTAAATAACGAATTGATGAGAAGCGAGAACGCACGATAAGGGATCGCATTTTCTAATGATTCTCAGACTGGTAAATATAGATGCGAGTGTGTACAAATAGGGTTTATTGCGATTATTACGCGCCGGCGGTTAGTATTAATTACACACGATATCATTAGTAATTGGCAGTTAATTCGTACTTGCGAGCCGAAGGGGCACTATGGATTTAACATGATTCATTACACCGTCAAACCCTCTCTCACGTGAGCTAATTAATGAAAGTTAATCAGTTATTTAAACAGATATCTAATTACGAGGAAAGACTGTTTTCAATTTCCGCTCGCGCCGCCGTTAATATTTGACTCGGCCGTTACGCAGAAAGCAATATCTCGGCAGCTGAATATATAAACAGCGGGACGTAATACCCGTATAATATGCGTATCGGGAAATTCTTACCTTCGATTTCACGGACAACCGAGGTGGTGTAAGGATAAGGAAAGGTCGATATAGCAGAGCCTGTTACTCTTATCGCGAGAAAGCCGGCGACGGAAGAAGAAACATCCCTCGTAAATATAGAAGGTATAAAAGCCACCCTTTTGATGGAGTGGGCTTTTAAGGGTCGAGCCGGTATCGGACGATGCGTTCGCCGCAGGATGACCAGAAGCATCGGCTGACGGCGGCTGGGCGAAGGGATGAGGAACGTGCTATGTGAACGCAGGACACCGACCGTGCTTAACGATCATTACGGACTTCGTATTTTGTTTAAAAGCCACCCATAAAATGACCACGAATTCCTGACCGCGTCGCCGTGTCATGAAATGCTCGTGGACCGATGTCTGGTCGTTAAGAGGAAAGAATGACGCGCGTGGGTGCTTATCGCTTAGAGGGATCCTTTTCGTTAAACGAATATTCGGCGCTAACAGTTCCAGCGAATTGTGAGAAAAATTCCAGTTCTTTATCGATCGGTAATCGATCCTCTCTTTCGCTCGTTATTAAAACGACTCCTCCGAGTAATCTCGGACTTTCGATCGACGATATTAATTTCGCCGACACTGAAAGGTGAACAACCCTCACGGTTTGCCGTGACCTTTGAATATTCTGTAATACATGAATACGTGCGCATATACTTCGAGTGATTTGATTTAGGGAAAGAAGCCGAATCCTTCCCCATTTCCATTTTACATATATTCGCGACTATTTGTCTCGAGAACCGATTTCTACGGATACTGTACGATGATAGAAAGCATCATCGAAATTCAGAAGGAAACGCCACAAGATATTCCCATTTCCGGCGCGTCGTCTCGGTCATATGGTATTGCGTGTCTTCATGTTTGCTTAAGGATATCAACGAGACGATGGGGACGGAGCTACTTGGGGTGAATAACTTATATTTATTCGCACGCGCTTTCGTACTTGGTGCCACTTAAAGATGCAATTTTATTTATAATGCGCCCCACACGCGACTGGTATTGAGACACACCGTGTCTCAATCAGGCCGTTGTATCTGTTCAAAAACAAGTACAATGAAAAGTTTAGCTATGCTCGCTCTTTATATTCTCACGTGTCACTTTGTTCCCTATATTTCATATTTTATTCTGCATTCAAACGATGAACACTGTCATTTTAATTAAAGTCAGTGTAATTGAAATTGATAGATATACGAGTAGGACAGCCTTTGTATGTAATCTTGGAATATGAATTATTTAAATCAAGTACACAGCAGGCTCGCAGCATACAGACGTGCGAAAAATTCAATATCGTTATCGTTACATCGCGAGACGCTGGATGTCGATACGGACCGCACGAGTGATAAGGTTGGCGTTTTGTGTATACGAGTCGTTTTTACTTCCGATACGCGAGCGAGTCGGATAATGTAGACGGTATAAAATCCGGTAATGTAAAGGGAGAACGCGTTCACCGGCGGAGGATGCGGCGTGTATGGGAAAGGTTGTTACTTAACTTGGACGATGCGCATTTCTCCACTCGCCATTTGCACTTCTGCTCGCTTGATCTCCGCAGTCGTAAAAGAAATATTTTGTTAATACATCCCGCGCATCATAAACGCGATAGGTGGATGTATACGCTGGGTAAGACATACCGTTGAGACATTATATTTTTGGAAGGCAACCAGCCGCGCAGGAGCTCGCACCGGCCATAAACCTGTTTTATTTCTACAGGGTGGTTTTAAAATTCCGTTGCCGGAATGGCGGGCGAGAGATGCAGAGCGCTAGGGAGGAGATCGAAGGAACAGCGGGAAGAAGTGGGATGAGCGCGTATGGGGTGAGAGAGAAACAGGGAGAGAGAGAGAGAGAGAGAGAGAGAGGGAAAGATAAAAAGGGACAGGGAGTGGAGAGGAAGAGAAGCGGAAGAACGCGCACGGGAGTAAAAAATATATATGTACATTACGTTCTTTCCCATCCGTAGTTGTGGATTCGGTGGAGCGGCTCATACATATGGGACCAATTTAGTAAAATTATTCAGAAACCGGGAAATTCCGGGCGTGCCCACACACACCTATCGTCCCTCAAAGCGTCGTAAACGCGTATCATTGTCAAAGGATTTGAGAGATTTCGAGAAGCGGGGAAGAAGGAGCGTGTGCCGAATGGCTCGGTAAAATAGGGTATTAGACTTCGTACAAAATGTTCTCTACGTTTACGTGAACTGTGCAGAAAATCGTCACTTCCTGTCCAACCAACGTCGGATTGATTCGCTCTTCACGGTCATGCTTGCGTTGAGAAATCGAGCACGAGAAATTATTTCTCCCGTACGAATTTCACATTTCGTACGGGAGAAATAATTTCTTTCCTCTCGAAATCTCTCTCGCGTTTCGCACCGATGAATAATCTTCTTGTATCTCTTTGTCTTACGTCTTTCAAAGCTCGATGACATTTGTACCGGCCTGTAGAACGCTTTCAGACTTCGTTCTTTTTTAGTTACATTTCGCGAGGGGGCGTGGATGTAAACTAAATAAACAAAGCGCAATGTGTGAAAGGGTAGAGATCGGAGATTCCAAAAAGTGAGGTAAAGAATTGAGGCGCATCTAGGCGTGCAGGAGAAGCGAGAAGCGAACGCGGCGATTGTCTGAGCGCGAGGAAAAGGGTCGGTCGCGCGGCGAAGGGATAGGGCGGCGGAGAAGAAAGAAACTCCCGCGGGTCACTCGTCCGACTTTGCGAAATAAAAACTCGCTTTACGGGGAGCTTTTATTGCGGGTACGGCGTTTCTTTTGTATCCCTTTGGACACGCGGTACAGCGCCTTTCAATCGGTTCAACGAATACATAGTTCTCCAATGGTCTCGTTGGGAATACCACGCTCGCCTTTTTTTTTTTCTTAACAACTATCTTCCGCTTCCTGCTATTTTCTTCCTTCGCCTCTTATTTGTATCCCTTCCCTTAATTCCCCTTACCGCCTCCGCTCAACAAACAAAACATCTTAAACAGCCTTTTATAAACGGGACTTCGTACTTCCTCGAGATCGCTCGCCGTCTTTCTTCTCGTTTATAATGAAAATTTCTGAATGGATCAAATAACGTCTTATTATGTAATTAAGCTTTAGATACTATGGAGAAGACATTGCAAGAGAATTCGTGAGTATTTTTTGTAGATGTACAAACCGTACAAAACTATGTACAATTTTATTCTGTAGAACGATATTTTCTTAATTCTATTCTTCATTTTTCATCGTATTACAATCTCGGAATTAGCATACAGTAATTATTTTTCCTACGCTATTATCTTTTCTTAACGACTTTTACAGATCGTTTACCGCGAAAATTACAAAAGGAAAACGTGAGAGAAAAATAATGCAACAAAATTAATTGTTGAACTTAACACACGGTTATTTAATATTTACTCCTGTGCGTCTGCGCATGGAAAATAACAACTATATTTCATACCGTTTCTTAATCTGAAAACTTTTAAATAAAATGCCAATCCCTTCTCACTTTCTCCTTGCGTCGCTCTTTCCGAGGACATTATATAGTATTCGACTTTGGAAAACGTAAATATTAATTTTTCATGGTTAATTTACCGATTAATTTGCCAGGAGGAAAAGTGGTTCTTATATGGAGTTGAAGAAGGCCTGTCAAGAGCACTGATTGAAATATAGGGTAGGAAAGCCTCGGGCCGCGAATTTAACGGCGGAATATCGGCAGATCGTGAGGGAGGAGTGCGATACGCATGATTTAAAGTGCCTAACAGGGTAGTTTATCTTGAGACACAAATTGCACATTCCGTTATTGATTTTGGCCGATTGCATTGATATTTATCTCTCTTGTTTATCTACTATACTATGATAAAATGCTGTTAGACATGTATATGACATTCGCGATCGTTGAACAATTTATACTAACACGTTGAGTCAGAGCTTAGGTGTCTAATCGAAACAGTCTGATAAAAACATATTCGCTGTAGCATATCCAAAGCTCACAGAGAATTTTTAATTTAATTAGAATTGCATTATAGATATTGATTAGATTCATCCAGTCGTTACATTTTTCCAACTTTCAATCCATTTATTTGTTGCGAATTCATATATCATCCTGGAAAGCACCTAATCATCAATTAATAAATTTTACTTATTAGTCAGGTTTTCGCGGAGTTCTTTTATTATTTTTCCGTATGTAATAAACGAATGGTGTTTGCGGCGGAGCTCGCAATTAAACCGTAGGCACCATACGCACTATATGCACTCTAGACGCGAAGTGAAGGTAAAACCCGTTTGTTTTGGAAATTGCGTTAATTTGGCGAGCGCAGACGGGCTGATTTCGTGAGTGACGTGGCAATCACTGCGCAATCACCGAGAACGAACGAATCGCAGAAATGGGTGACTGCTTCTCTCCCCTCCCCCCTCTCATCCCCTCTTCACATATATATGAATACAACAAACGCGGGCATATCCGTTTTAACAATCGTGCATGCAAGATAATGATGCACCGTGATAAACGAGGTGAATGCAGGTCGTTCTATATCGTATTCAACACCTTTCAGACTTTTAAATAGTTCTACACACACGTACACACTCACAAACGACGTGCTGTACACGCATATATTATTATACGTGGCGCATATTGCGTTTCATCACAGAAATATTGCGATAATTAAAAAAAAAGTGGAGAGAAAAAATCGCGCATAATTTCTTTAAGACGAGAAAAACTTAGGAAACTGAAGAATGTGCGATGTAAAAATATATTTACTACATAAACATGACATACGCAGACGATATGTCTGGAGCTTATCGATTAAGTCATCAAAGCTTTTTACACGATGAATCCGGCGATCGTATAGCCAGGGGCGCGCGCGCGCGCAAAAGTCCCGCTAATTACAAAGCCAAGTGGCAGAACAACAAGCCGGGCAACCAGGAGTGGCAGGAGGTTACCAGAAAATCCAAAGTCTCATCCTGATAATTAATCATCTATTAATTGGCAAGAAAAGGTATGCGTCATCCCGCGAAATTACTTGATCTTGAAGAGGCGAATCTCCCGGCCATAAGTTAAACGGCCGCTACTCATTATTTATAATTAATTAATATCCGCTCATTTGCGTATTAATTTCCGCACCCTCAATGCCGGCACGGTGAAAATAACGCGTATTGTTGCTTCACGTACACCTCGCGATGATAAATGCGGCTTCGGCCGTATAAACTAGATTTTAGTTTTACACCGAGAGACGCATGGAATTCGTATTACAGGCGAAACAAAGATTTACGCGATGAGACAATTAATTTTATCCCACGACGCTGTATGACATTTGTATAGTACACAAATCATGATTGATTACACGTGTGTGTAAGAGTCGCGGGTAGTTACACCCGCAAGAACACATACGATATATTAGATAATGGGGGGAAATATATATATATATATATAGATTGAATTTTTCTTTCCGTTCTCTTATACTCTTAGGCTCTGAATATAGTATATTTAATTGTTGCACTTTGATACGTATATGGATCGCAATTGCTAGTTTGCATTAACGAGTATACGTACGAAACGGGAACGTTTGAGTGTTTCGAATTTAGAGGTTGTAGCGAATGTAGCGGACCGATATTACGTGTCGTGGGTTAATATTTGATCAATATTGAAAAATTGGTTTCATGCAAATTTTTTTTTCATGCAAGCCCTGTCCGCATTTCAATATTTTGGCTGTCCTGCGGATAATATTAGTTTTGAACAATTTCACAGAACGCGTCAAAGGATATTTATCAACGATCGCATTACTCTCCCGTGTCAATAATAAGCCATTATGAAATAATAGCTTTGCGTGCATATTGATCCTCTTTTGAAGTTTAATCGCATATAATCTTTCAAAGATATGTCTTTACACGCAGAGAGATGTCAACACCATACATAACGATAATTTGTATTAATTTAATGAAAAATATGGATGCGCGAGCATTTGGAACGCTCGAGTAAGCATACATTGGCGTACGAACGTTTAAGCTACGCATGTAATTTATTTTTCCATTTGTACCATTCGCCGGCGATTTCACGGTGGGATATAGTTTTTGTGAAATCAATCACGTGTTATTTGCTACCACGTGTATCCTCCACGTTAGACGAGTGGTAGGAAAGAGCGACGACCGGGGCGAATCGTAGGGGAACGAGCGAAGGAAAAACGTGAAGAGCTAAAGATCGAGAAAGACAGATCCACTCGTATCAGCGCGGAACACTCGTAAAGATACCAACAAAAAAGATAGAAAATTTATCACAAGAAATTTCCCGCACTCCGAGGATATCCCACTCGTTAACGAATTCGATCTATTACCCGGTGAACGATCTGGGATGCGTACGTGTGAACGCGTGTAATTAGGAGCGATATCTTTTTCGAAGAAGTTATCGTTGCTATAATAAAGCTATGAAAGACAACGTATACTATTTAATATTGTAATTTGTGAATACGTGTGGTAATGTTTATCGTTTCTGAAATTATTTCAAAACGATTGGGAAAAGTGTCGTTTGTGCTCGTTTGCTTATCCATTTTAATCGTTGCCTCGGAGAGCTTTGGGATTGCAGCATTTTCAACATCCGTGAAAGTGGTAATTGTGTGAAATATACTCATAATTCTGAAGTGTCACACTTAAAGGCGAGTGATTTAAAGGTGCGCGATTCCTTAGAGTATCTATAAATGAAATTCATTGCTTTGACTATTAGGGTGGTCGGAATCTTTGCTCATTACTTCAAACATCGGTCGGGAAAGAGTCGCTTTATTCTATTCCTCCAATGTTCTCATGGACCCGACGTTGTACCTTAACTGCACGGACGTGTTTCACGTTGAAAGAATCAAAGGGTAGGTAGCCCGGAGGCGGGGTTGAATCTAACCTTCTCCACACAGCAATTTACTCCGAAATCATTTACCCTCCTACCGTCCGTGATAGAGAGAAAAAGCCGAGCGGAGAAAGACAAAAAGAAAGGGGTACGCTAGCGGGCGGGTGGACGGGGGCATTCGAAAAATTGCGCCAGTAAATTTTCGTGGCAACTACCATCATTTACCTAAACTCCGAGGAGCTATTGTGAGGCGGAGATAGAACCGGTCTCGCAGAATCGCGAGGACAATTGTTTTCCGACCGCAAACGGTAAGCAGAGCGACCGAAGCTGTGCAAAGTCGCCTCGGAGATGTACAGTAATTGTTTGCAATTATTGGCTAGCCTGGGATTAACTCGAAGATCATCCCGACATGCCCGGCAAATTGTTACTGGAGCTCTATCTTTTTGCTCGCGTCACTTTGCACTCGTCATCAGTTTTTTCTTCTCTCGTGATGTGTCTTGCATAGAAAATTCGATCTAACGATGGAGTCCCGCGTTTTAATTTGTCAGGAGTGATAATTACAACTAATTTCTATACACCTCGTGACTCAAATTTTGCTCGTATACTCTAGCGATAATGGCTATGATTGAGTGATTAATTTAATCCGGGCGATTAGAGTCCTCTGGTGAAATTTACGATAATTTCGTGTTAATGATAAAATCGACAGTGGGCAGTTAGGGACTACGAGAGAGAGGGAGAGAGAGAGAGAGATGCGTTCACGGATTACTGGAAAGATAGAGGAAAGAGAGACGAAATGGCGTGATGTATAAGGACAAGTGGAGAGGAGAAACGTGTTCCGGTTCTAGTTTCTAGCGTATGCATACTATGCGTACAGTGCATGCTCGAATAGTACGTGTAGTAACGAGACCCTCCATATTCATGTTGTGCAACATGGTCGCGCAAATTTAATTCGCGGGGCTCTGCTCGTTCACCCCCTCAAATACCATCGTCTCTTTCATCCTATTTGTTGTCTGCTTCTGTTCTTTCTTCCGTGACTTCTTGCTCCACGAAGGCGGCAAGATGATAATAAAAATTCATATCAAATCTAGTATAGTGAAAAACGAGAAGCTCATGATAGTAAACAATAATATAATTCGACGGACAAACATTTGAAGATCTCTGTCATAAGTTTAGATGGCGTCTGGGCAGGAAAGTAGGAAATTTTGGTGAATTTAATATAGAGTCTGACGTGCAAGGTGAACGAATGGCAGAGGTTAGTAGAATATCAACACTACACCTACACCCACTTCGGACTACACCCACACTCGCGCCGTGCCCAAAACCAACCTTCATCTCAGCCCGGTTATATTTTGAGGCCAAACGGCGAGCCAGCGGCGTAAGCTCCGAGAATAATATACTTTGTTTTATTTTCAAGATTATTTTTTTTACCGACGCTGCATTACTCTTATCTAAATTATTGAATGCGAATGCAGCTCACGTTCGACCTGAGCGATGTGAAATATTTTACAGGTCTTGGTGGTGCGTTACTTATCGAAAAATACACAATAAAAGTTTTTGAAGCCGGAAATACAATAAACAAATATCGATATTTTTCGGTATATTCGCTCTTGCGAGATAAATATTTCACAAGTTTTATCAGATTTTCTCTACGCATACTGCCCGTGATATTTTGCATGTGCAACGATATTGTTGATATATAAAGAATATAGAAAATATTGCGCTAAGGAACGTAGTAATTATCAGACGTCGTCTAAGAGTGACTATGCAGTACTTGAAATAATTGCATCGGATCTCTTGATCCGAACAGCTTGCCTCGACGCCACTGTATAAGAATAACATTCTGAAAGATAGGGGCGGGCAGCGGGGATTTGTCGACTATCTAGAATCAATCCAGTTATAGTAGTCAACCTCTCCACACGGTAACTCAGAAGGGAGACTCAACCCTTAGTAGCGTCAGTCTGTCGGCTGTGTCAATAGCTGATAGCATTAGTGGCACCTATTCCCAGGCAATGTCATATATTAGAGTTCCCGAGGTTCGATTTGAGTAATAAAGGCGGAACGATCCGAAGATTACTCTCAAGCTTGATCGCAAATATCGTCCAACGCGCACGAGGAACTTATGTGGCGGTACTGGGGAAATAATAGGAGGGTGTTAGAACAAGAAGAAAATAAAATAAAACGCCCTTAAAATGCGTTAAATATAAAGTAGTTATATATATTCAACATGACGATGCTTTATCGTAAACGAATAATCGTAATCAGTGAGAAATGTGCGACGCACAATTGAAATATCCGTTCTGGATTTACGCTCGACACAGAAACAAAGGTATATCAGGATTGGAAAATTACAAATATTATTGCATCTCATGAATGATTAAAATAGTAATCGTAATTATACAAGCAGCAGCCAACGGCGGATCTTCCGCGTATATATGTGTATTCAGCGCGGGAAAAAATGATCAGAAGACTACTGTGTAATAAATGTGGAATTCAAATATTGAAATAAAGGCCGTTGAATTAATACTCGATATTATGCCGAATGCTTTTTAAACTACCTCTCCACACTGGTGATATTACGTGTTTGAGAGCGGAAGAGCAAGAAGCAGCTATTAAAGGTATCCAGCCACTTTTTGCCAGCGGAAATTGAACATTTCTCGATGCGCGAATATTCGAAGAGCGCGATCCAATCGCGGGAAACCGAGGTTTCCGGTCTTCGATGCTGGCCGGGGGCGACGATATTTTTCCATCGCGAGCTCTGCCGACCCCTCTAAGCGAATCATGGCGTGGAAAATATCCAATTTGGTACACCGATTCCATGGCTTAACCGCTCGGACGTGGCCGAAGGCTGTTTTCTCGCTAGCATCATAGCCGGTCACTACAAACATGCCCGGAACGATGCTGGATATATGCATATCGTACTATTAGATTCGTGTAGTACTTCACAACCGGATACTTCAGCCCAATGTATTCAAAGACGCGTTATAGCAGCGTACATATTACGATGTCAATTATTGAAATTCGAAAGTTGTCGCTGCAAAGTTATCGCAATATTAAAATATGTATAAAGATAACGCATGTTACATGTTACATGTTCTATACATTATTATTCCCCAATATTTATTTTTAACGATACGCTCAATACATATTTATAATGTACGAAAAATACACAACGTTAAAAATAATAAACGTGTCTATAGTGAGAACATACAAAATTGATTCCTCATGACGTTTAAAGTGGCCCAATTTTTATATTATTTAACAAAATTGAACACAATTTTTGTGTACTCTGCTATTATATTCAAAAGCCTTCGCAGCGTACACGAGAACGCATTCATGCAAAGAAAACTTTTTCAGGTAGAACGGCAAATACAACGGCCGGGATGTTTTTTAAATAATTGTACCGCGCATCTCGCAGGTCACTGGTGTTTTCGTAGTGGAAAGGTTTGTTGTTTTTTCCGCATATATACGTGTGCACAGTGCATCCTGGTACGTGTATCAGCATATATCAACACAAACATAGTTCAAAGGTATCTCTGTTCGAAGTTGTCTCGTTCGCTTGCTCGTTACATATTATTTAATTGTCACATATATTTATTTAATATTCTATATAATATAAAATACGTTTCTCTCTGGAACGTTCGTTTGAAAAATTAAATATAATATAATATAAATAATATATACGATAATAGATGATTATTAAGCAGTCATACTCTTATAAATATAGATCTTTTTTTTTTATTTTTTAATATTGCAGAAATTTTTTTTTATTTATTAATATTGCAGAAATTTATATTAATACGCGGTAATTAGTATATATACTATTGTATACTTTTATTATCTTTCTTCATTTCAACGAAGAAAGTGAAACGGAAATAACTTTTCTATTCTTTAAAGAAGAAGTCGCAAAAAAATTTAATTTATTTGGCGACAGAGTCAGCGATGAGACGGAAAAAAAGAAATAATAGTGTAGTTAAATGACAAAGGAAAAGAGATAGAGAAGAACAAAGCAGGCGCGGGAACACGAAACGACCGTTTCAAGAAGTCCCGGAAAAACTATACCTTTTTGTCACCTTATTACCGTGTAAAAATTTCATATAACGAATCGTTACCTTATCTATACGCTTTTAAACTTTCACACGCGACGACTTGTGATTAATTTTTCCGCGTACTTTCTGGCGATAAAACATTTCGCTCGTCGTGCTATGCTACTTTTTCAAGCGTTCGGTGGAAACGATAATTCGTTAAAGAAGAAGCTTCGTGCTCTCTTCAACTCGATTTGCTCAATACTGATAAACGTTGCCGGAAGTTAACATAAAGCGAAATGTGTTGCGCAAAGTATCCCGACGGGTTGTTGCTTTTAATGTATCGGGACCGCGATGGATTCCGCCGGCATCGCGTTGCAGGCATACTTAATGATATCGTGAAAGCTGCTCTTTACCGGCTCCAGTTCGCTAGCCGCCCACGATAATAGAATTCAGCTCCATAATCCTGTGCTTTACGAGTGCCATCGGAGGTAAAGACGGCAGGCAAAACGAGGGATCCGGCGAGGGATGGAATAAGACGAGGGGGGACGAAAGACGCGTGAAAAAACAAAGGGCGGGGAGGACGGCGGCGGGGAAGCTTGTTTTCTCGGGAGATAAAAATGTTAATTTAAAAATAAGGCGCTAGTTGGGATTAATAGGGTAATAAAAAGACTCGTTCTCCGGGAGCATTTTTCTTCCTCTCCTCTTCTACTCCATTTCCGTCTTCCGCCTGTCTCCTGCTGCGAAATAGGATAATTTAGTATTATTGCAAATTAGGGAGCCAGAATGCCACGTTGTTTGCGAATAATAAAGGTCGTCCCGCGGGACGTCGGAAATCGGATGAAGAAGATCAAGTTACTTTTAAGGGCCTCGCCTTTAGACGTCGAGCGGTGATCAATGCCGCGATATCACAAGAGGACACGTCGACGAAACTTCGATAAAGTCGAATACACGACGCTATGTATCCACGTGTCGACATATATAGCCTGTTATTTCCTTCCCGTCGATTTTCTCTTAATTTTTATCGATCGTGCACGGCGGTGTTATCCCTCGGCCGATACGCTGCTCGTTAAACCTCCTTTTCAGAAATATTTCCCGTGGAAGAAGGGGGAAAGCCTCTTACAATTTACATTTTTACGCGTACCAATGTCCGATACGCATCGACCGTAACGAGAAAAATATTGTATGAATAACGAGATTGAATAGCGCGCGCGCGCGCGCTGCTTTCGCTTCCGATGTGCAAATTAACCGTCCGAAAAGGCGGACCTTATTAACGAGCAAGTTCGCGATGCAGCGTCGGAACGCACCGATCTTATTTTGCCTATTGCGCGAGAGCGCGTTATTGAGGTCTCAGGTGCATTTTTATATTTCGTTCGTAGCCGGGGGAGAAAAGTTGTAACAACCCTAGCTCTCGAGGGAGCGCAGGACACGAGTCCACGGAAAGTGACTTCTCGGATCCCTGGTATACCGATGCCCTCCGCAGTACGAAGAGTGTAGTGGGGGAAACACGAAGGCAGACAGGCAGGTAGGTAGGTAGCGCGAACGAAGAAGCGCAGAGGAAGAAAAAGGAGAAGGTGACGGAGGAGAAGAAGAAGAAGAACAGTTCCCGCGGATAGGGGTGGCGAGCGGGAACTTGGAATGCAGTTTTCGCTTGTACATCGAGCGGGGTATCTTACCTCTAGGTTGCAGCTAGCCCCGGCTCGGTCGGCGGGGTTAACTTTTAGTGCCCCTTGTCTCTTGCAATAGAGAAAAGTAGCGGGTAGATATCTACACCGACGGCTCGGCCCGCTCTCTCGCTCCTTCGGTCTGGTCGGTCGCTACGACGACAACGTATAGGCACCACGGTAGGAATACGTCCCCGTTTGCAACGGGAGGGGTAACATTTTCGTGCTTTGAGAGAAAGGAGAGCCACGAGCTGTTTGCTATTCAGGCCGCGATCGGTGCTATCTGTTTATTCCGAAACAAGCGCATCTCACGAAACAGTCTGCCTCCCCTTTCTCTACACTCGCTCTTTCCCGTCCCGATGCGCCCCCGTGCGATTTTCGTACCTGTCTTTATCTATCTATCCGCCTCCTCCGCGTCTCTTTATTTCCGTCTGCTTGTCTCACTTTCGCGCCGGCCGCATCTCTTTGCCGGCGCGACTCATCCGCCCGCCTACGTTTCTCTTTTATAAAATTGATCGCACCGACGAAACCGAAGAAACACGTAGTATGGGGCGTAACACGAGAATATAGGGTGGGCAAGCACGGAAACGTCGACCGGCCGTGACAGCAGATGGGTGTCGCCGAGCATCGGTCTGACCGGACACCGATACTCACCACTTTGACACTCGATCGGAGAGTCCCCCGAGACTGTTTGAATCACGTGCCTCGTATGGTAAATATATTTTTTTTTCGCGCTCGCTCGTGCGACACCGAGATATCGAAAAGCGCGCGGATTTATAGTTTATATACAATATTCGTACAATTTATTTGTTACCTGCGCTCGGCGGCAATGCAGTTTCAGTTTCGCGGCTATACACGAAAGTTCCATATATAACGAACGTGTACGATAAAAATGAGAATTTATATGAGAAATATAATATGATGGCGTAATCACATGGCGCGAGATATAGAACGTCACGTTTACCGTGAGAATGAAATTGATGAAGAGCATCTCGCGATTTATAAAACCGTTGGTTGGCTTTGTGCTTCCCGCATCGCGGCGCTTCGTATCAATGATGTATATCCGTCCTTGCGAACGTTCGCCACGGACCACCGGGAGGGAACATGAAAAATATAGAAATGCCGTACGTACGAATGGCCGGCGCGGTGTTTTTTACGTAGCAAGCATCGAAACCTAACTATCGGAAGACGCGAGAGGAGCTAAACTTGTCCGTTGAACTTGTAAGAAGCCACTGGAAGGCCACGCACGTGACCGGGGAGCCAAGCACGCGCGGTGAAACTATTGTCCGCGTCCTACAAAGCTGCACCGAAGCGATGAGGAGTAGAAACGAGGGATGGAAAGAGAGGAAAGTGGATGAGAGAACGAAGGCGAGAGAGAGAGAGAGAGAGAGAGAGTGAGCCCGCTGCTTGGCGGACAGAGAGCTCACGTTCTGATTAAATTCTCAGGGAATTTAGGTGATTCCAAGTAGATTCGATTGAAGGCATTTCATAGACGAACAGTCACGAATAAGGGGCAATAAAGGTGCGTTTGTCAGGGGAAAATATCTGAGCTTAACACTCTCTCTCTGTAGCCGGCACATCGCTACATATCCGTTGTAACAGAAATTTCCAGCATACCGCGGATGCTTACAGGCCTGTCTTCGTTCAGCTGTGATTACAAGTCTTCCGGACGAGATTTGAAAATTCTCACAAACCGCTGACGATGTAGCTGTTCCTCTGCGGGGAATCACCGGGCGCGACAGCCACACAGTCGCGGCGGTATGCATCGCTCCTGTCGATTCCACGTAACGAGAAACCATCCGTATATTGTTTCGCTATTTTATTATACAGTTTGCTTCAAAGAATAGCGATTTTATCTGCTGGTATCTCTGATCTCTTTGGATCTAATGGGGATTTTTAGGCTGTCACGTGTAGATGGACGTTATATGCGTGCAGCTGTCTGTCGATACGTTATAGTTGTATATAAAAAATAGAAAGAAACGGCCGTTGTGTGTGTGTCCACACGGGCGGTTTACGCAAGTCAGTGATCGCGTTCATGCCGATCAATCCATGGAAAAAGAATCGTTTTCTTTATCACTCCCGATGGACTCTATCGCGATGGCAGGTTATAGAATAAAAACGGCCAGCCGGACGGCCCTGTAGGAATGAACAAATAGCTGACATTCAAACCGGGATAACGTAGAAAAGTAAATCAATGGATCGGGCGGACTTGAATACACCTGCGATCGGGAATGGCGCTATGCTTTTACGCAAGGAAAAGCCGCGTGTACGAAACAATCGA
Source organism: Dinoponera quadriceps (assembly GCF_001313825.1). NCBI lineage: Eukaryota > Metazoa > Arthropoda > Insecta > Hymenoptera > Formicidae > Dinoponera > Dinoponera quadriceps. The sequence goes on from NW_014558238.1 coordinate 1,651,511, forward strand.
TGCCGCCCGCCGTGAATCATGCGAATGGTTCTAACGATGACGCGAATGTAAAAGGGTCACGTCAATCCGCTGACGGTTTGAAAGGGACGTGAAATATGGCTTTCAAAGAAACCGCCGAGCGTGCCCGGGCCGTTTATTTTAATAAACTTTACCTTCTTCCTTTTGCCGCGACACAAAAGTCCCGGGATAACAGAAGCCAGCCCCCGGTCGAACTCTGATCCCGTCATAAACTTCATGTTTGTCGGTGAATCCGTTGGAAAGACAAACAGAAACGGAAGGCGGACACTAATATTCGTGCTCGCGTCGTAATTGGATATTGCCCGGCTGAACTAGAATTTTAATTTCGCTAACTCGCGCGCGCGCGCGCGCGCGCCGGATCGATACCGCCGGTTTTCTCCCCTTCGGTCCAGCGAACTGCGGAATTCCCGAGCGAATTATTGTTCGTAGTGCAAACTTCGGAACGTTTAATCCAAATTCACGCGGAGGAAGTCTGGAGAAAAATGGGACGACCAGAGGAATATTCTCCTCCGTGCGCGCGCGCGCTCGCTCCACCGTATTCTCTATCTTCACTATCGTTCTCCCTTCCGCGCATCCCTCCGCCCTTCGTTCTTCTTCGCGTTTCGACGTCGCTCTCTTTCCCATCCGTCTACCGCGAGCCTCCTCTCTCGTTCTCCCCGAGATTTTTGCTCTTACGCCATTCTGGGCCGAGTGAGTGAGCGCGAAAGCTGAAATATGCTGACTTTTACAGGCTGACGCAAGGGCAGATAACGAGAGGACGACGAAATGAAGGACGTGGAGGGACTAGACCACAAAGGCTGCGGTTGGCTCGATTTTACTGGTGGACGTGTCCTCGGCAATTATCGAACTTTTAAAGTCCGAAGGGCCTCGTCGCGCTCGTTACCTTACGCAAGACACGTCATTATGAAATTGTCGATGCTTAATTTCGTTGATCGCGTACACGTGAATGGAATAATAAAGATATGCATCGCGCGTCTATCCGCGTTTGCAATTAAACTAATGGGATTAAATCGCGCCGGCGGTAAGAATTTTTCTCTCGAGCTGAAGAAAAGGAAACCATCTGACGTATAAAGAAAGTTGATTGAAGAGCGATATAAATATCTGAAAACTGGAATTTACGAGAGTTGTCTCCCCTCTCACTCTCTCTCTCTCTCTCGGTCGGAAACATCCGAGGTAACATAGCGCAAATTCTACACAGATTCTCGTCTTTTCCACAATGCGGAGAAAATTGAGAAAATTATATTTGCCCAGAGTTTCAATTTCTGACGCGTCTTGTAAGAGAGGCGCGATATTAGACGGCAATTTGCCCATTCAAGAACGCATGGTGGCGAGGATTCTCGTCATAGACTTGTCGTTCTAACGTGTCTTACGTACCGTTACTAATTCGCCTGCCTCGGCGAACCTAAGCGCGAAATTCCACGCTTGAATAGGTAGACAGAAACATATACATGCGCGACGGAATGCACGTCCCTAGTTTGCAAACTAATCGGCAATTCTCTCTTCCGAGTGTTATATGCATGGGCGTTGGTTGAAACGGTATGGACGGTTGGCCCCGGGCGAGATGCATGCATATTTGGCAGCCGGGGCAGACTTGTACTCCGATATACCTTGTACCAGTAACGGTTCGGTAACGGCCCTGATATGCAAATATATTCATTACGTACCTCAGCCATATCCCCTTTAACCTCCGCCCCCTCCGTGATAGCCAAAAACCTCGGCGGCAAAGGCGCGATTGTGTCGTCCGGAAGCAAAAAGGCCGTCCCGCGTGTATTTCTACGACTGTCTTATATTCTAACGACACCGCGCCAAACGAGCGCACGAAATTGACTTTTTGCATAATTTCAGCGGGCTGCGATGTGAATTTTTTTCATTTATGTCCGCCTCAATTAATATTGCGCGCGTTCTATCTGCGGAGACAGTGATAATCGAAAAAGAAAGAAAACGATCACAGGATGAAAAGTGACGGCCTCATCGATATGCCGGCGGGATCGATTCACGCATCGTTAAAGTCGTGATTTTTCATTAGACCCTTATGGGCGTGGACGGCCAAGTTACAAATTGCCACACTTTAGAGTTTAGTCATGATACACGCACCGAGCCGAACACGTGTTCACGAGTAGTCTGGAAACGGTGTGTGAACGGCTGGTAAACTTTGGTGCGAAAGCCGCATACATACCAACACAGACACGTGTTTGCGTTTCTATCATAGCGGAATTCTCCCCTGAGAAGTTTCCCGTTTCTACCGTGAGAAAACGACCTTGTAATAATTTATTTATCCGATAATTACGTTACGACTTTCTCCGATATGCGATGCTGCTATTTATTCCGTGTGTATTCCGAAATTATGTCGTCTGCAACGCGTAATAAATACTTCGATAAACGAGCTATCCGCGTGTAAGATGTCGCACGTAAGAAATTTTATATTGAATAACGACGCGATAAGCAACACATATTCACACATACATGATGCTCTATTTTTTACGTGTTTAACAAACGTGTTGTTTTCTTTTTTTTCGCTCGAAATGAAACATTCACGTAACACACATTTTGATTCTCTCCTCCGAAACGAATTCGGTACTTTTCTGTCGTCACGGCATATGCTAAGCACGAGACGCGGCATTGATTTCCAGATTCTGATTTAGATAAGGCGATGGCGTAACACACACGTACGAATATCCGCGGACAGTTCCTCTCTCCGATCAACGCGGCGGTATCGCGAGCGAAGAAGTGACGGAGATGTTTAAATTTTCGCACGAAGATTGAGGCGAGGAGATGGAAAGGCGGTTTGGGAGAATCAAAGGAAATCGAGGAATCTATTTTCTCTAGAGCGATGTTCCGCGCCGTGTAGTTTGAAATCACCTTTCTTGTTTCCCTCTTTTTGCCATTTCTTTATCGGGCTATCCGTTTCGTCTTGCGATGTTGCGCGCGAATACACGTCAAGCCGAAAGAAGGTGGGATCTCACGCGGGAAAGCGCTGTAAGCTGGTGCTTAAAATAGTTCGTGCCAAAACTCGGAAGAAAGTAACTCGTGCAAATGTTTCGCTCCGAAACTTTCATCATACACTCGAATATTTCGAATTGTTGCGTTGCTTCGCAGCATAGGAAAACAACGTGTAATTTCGTTTTCCTGTTATTTAGTATTTAATATGTTCGTGTTCACATTTTGGTGGAAGGGAGTATCTTTGACAGCTTATAATTTGTGTGTCGTTGTTTCTTTGTCATCTATAATTTTGCGTTCATTTTGCGGATTTGTGTGCTAATTAAACTTATACAATTAATATATTTTTCGATATCAATAATAATATACTTTCTTGACATTATTCGACATCTACACAGTTGATTGCGATAATGTCACGCTTCAGATTTGACATAACGAATAATATTCCGTGCATACCTGTTAATTACGTAATAGGAAAACGAATACTTTATCATGCCGCTGAAATACTCCGACTCCACGCTAGCGATGAGGAAGTTCTGGACGAAACTTTTTCACTTTGCGAGATAGTTCCTGCCGAGTTAATAACAATATTTCCGAGTAAAGTTTTCTATTTGCAGAAATTGAGAAATTTAGGGAACTCTCCGTAAATGTTGAGATATAGGCTGAAGATCCAACGAAGTGTGTAATTATTTAATAATTCGACTTAAAGTTAGGGGGTTTAATGGTATATACAGAATTTCTTTAAAGTGTTTATTATTACGTCGAATTAAATTATTTATACAATTTCCATTCTACCGTCTATCTTGAAGCTTTCATGCCGGTAACGATTGACGGCTGAATAATTCGCGCGACCGGTCGAGCATCGCAGGATCGATGCTTTGAATTACACGAGCAATTCGAATCTTCTTTATCGCTGCAAAATCTCGCCGGCTGTACATCCGTAGTCTTATCTACATCCCAGCTGAGCGCTTCGTCCCATTCTCAGCCGCTGGGAGAGAAGTCGCTGTGTGCAGAAGGGAATCTTGCCCAAGCTGCCGCCTGTCCCGAGGGAGTTTCGACTAATTTCCCGTAGGTCCAAGTCGAAATAGACCGTTAACACCACCGTGGAAGCGTGGAACACAAATGCGAGGCGAGGGAAGGTAAGCGCTAAGGACGAGGAAGGAAGAAGACGGAGGAGGAACCGAAGTGAAACGGTGCATAAGATAGCCAGAGGGAGAGAGGAGGGCGAAACGCAGGGTATGAGAGCGGAAGGACGAAGAACGAGGAAGAAATCTCGGCAACGAGAAATTCTCAGGACGGTAGATAAAAGTGAGGAAAGGGACGGGTGTCTCCAGTCAAACTGAAACTTGCCCCTTTGGCTCGCCGAACCGCGCGTTCCTTTCACCACCGTATTCCTATCCCTTCGACCACCCGTAACGACCGGAAATTTGGAAACTTGACACTACGAAGCGGATTGGCGTGGTTCTTGTAAGGTCACTTTGGAGTTTCTCTACCGGACACCACTTTGCCCGCAAATGAAATCGTTCTACCGTACAACCCTGTTGTCGCTTGACCATCCCTTCTTGATTCTCTGTTCCCCTCTCTCTCTCTCTTTTTTTCTTTCTCTTTTATTTCTTCATTGTTGTCATTATCCCGGCGATCTTGTTCTAGCCGCGATTATTCACCACGCAAGTGTACACGAGAGATGTGATAATATATACGCGCAATTATTGCCAGTCCGAGAACGCGAGAGGACAATGACGATATTAGGGTGAAAGAAGCGGAAGAAAGAAAAGTACCGTATATACCTAAAAGGGGCAGAGCTTTATAGCAGCGCTATGGAAATACAATTGCATTCATTCCACCGGCTCTCTTTGCCCACTCTGCCTGGCCTTCGCGCACTCTCTCTTGCCCACCTGTGTAACTGGAAACTTTGCATAAATATACTATAACTATTGTTGCGCAAGAGCCATTGGCGGAAGCACGTCTGGTTATTTATGGTTGTAGGTTAATGAATTTCTCCTTTTGGACTCGATTTATCGGCTAATCAGCCTCGCCCGATGCCAACTTTACCTCGCGTATAAGTTGTAGCGGAACCGACGGCGGGAGAAAGCAAGCGAGAATTAGAGAGACTGTACCAATTTCTCTATGACAGGCATGCTATTGAGTTCCAATCTGTCGCCGTCGCTGTTAGCTTCCCTTTAATAAGCACCTTATTGAAATAGAAGATGAAAGGGACGAGGGATTAAAACTTTGAATTAAGGCGTAAAGTTACGTCGTTTAATCGCGTAATTTTTCCACTTATGAATCCTCAGAATTTCCATCTGGACGTTTTCATTCGAGTTCCCCAATCGAATAAATAATGCACGATTGTATATTTGGACTTAAAATTGAGCATGAATAATTACTGGCTATTCCTACGACATTCTCGCGCATTGCCAAATTATTCGAACATCGTCCCAAGAGCGAGCACTATTTCAGACGTTACACCGCAGCCGGAATCTTATTCACGAAATATTAGAAAATGTTGCACGGCTATTAAATCTCGATCTTGAGAAATTGACTTTTCGTGACTCAACTGTTTTCACGGCGATATATTCTACAGATATAATTTTGTACTTCTCGAGAAACGCGCAGATAGCCGAGCGTGGCGCATCGGAGAGACGTCTTATATTTTTTAATAAACGCTAAGTACCCATCATCGCGCACTTTCATTTTTCTCCCATTAAAGCGCGCGCACCGCCACTTCGCAGTTTCATCACCTTTTTACTTACATATACTTTCCTTCTCACTTCCAACTAAACTCGAGAGAGATGCATCCGTGACATGCATAACGACGGGACGCTCCGAGAAATCGCGTATTTTTCACCCACCTTCGAATCCTTTCGCCAAAAATTACGATAATATTTAATTGAAGAAAAACACGAGAACAACTCGAGACACCGTTTTAATACCCCGAAAGCGCATTCTCGTAATGAAATATCCGCGAACCTTACTTACTTGCACTATAAATCTCGTAGCGCCATCTTATCCCGATGACATCTTGATATTTCTGACGCCCGTCGCTATATCTCATTTCCGGCATTAAGCCATGTAGTTTCTCATTGTCCCCGATGGAAGACACGGATAACGGTTGAGAAGTTCTTAGTCGCGGGATCTCCGGTGTCGTGATTTGTTGGTAACGGTTAACTCATTTTCCTTGCTCATTCTCCTCCGCCCGTGGCAGATTGGCGCCGGGAAAATCCGCGCTGGTGGAAGTATTGTCCTCCGTGCGCCGATTCGTCCGGCTGCTTCCCGCCGCTCTTGTCACGGACACACCAGGGACCCCGGCAACTTTCCACGGTCTACTTTCGTCGATGCTCTCGCGCGGCTTTTGGGGTGGAAAAGGAAATCACGTTTGACGGGAAACAATTTCTGCTCGCGTCCGATAACTACGGTCTGCCGTTTTATTAAGGCGACGCCGGCGACGCTTTATGGCCCTATTCCGCGTCGTGCGTAACGGGCCAGCGTCCAATATCGTAAAAAAATATTTCCACGATCGGTGATTATTTCACCGCGGGCGCCGTGAATGCGCCCGCTGTCGATTACATCGCCGTACGCGCGGCCGTCCGCAAGACGTCGAACGATTGAGTTCGCTCGACGGCGCGGTGTTGAAAACAACCTGGGGGATATTCCTCCGCGCATCGATGTAAATTCGTTAATCCCCTTCACGCTCGCGAGTTTATTCGCGCGTTACGTAACGTCGCATTAATTAAATAATAATTATCTAATAACTAAATAGAGACGCGGCGCGTTGCGACCGATGATTGATTAATCGCCGTAAATCGGGAATTCAGCGTCGCACGGATTAAAGCGGCGTTTTCGGACACGGTGCGAAGACAGAGGGGAATTATCCCGTCGGCGTGTCGAGATCGCAGATTAATAAAGATCGCGTTAACTCGAAAGAGTGTGTTACGAGAGGCATGCGCCAGCGAGTTGCTTTCTCTATTTTCAGCGTGTTAATTGTCAGCACTCACTGCTGGCACACGTGCGGCGGAACGCTTGGCTATTCATGCAAACAGTTTTCGAAAGTTTAATCGGTGCATCCGTCGGCCGTACGGTCGTGTGTTTGGAGTTCATGCGAACAGCCGGGAGAGAAAGAAGAGCGGAGAACGCGCCGAAACGAAGGAGGAAGACAGAATCGGAGAATAAAGCGGTTAGAGACGGGACGAGAGGGGAATCGAGTTCGCGAGCGAGACGCGGAGGACGCGAAAGAGGAAGGGCGAATCGGAGAGCGAAAAAGAGGGAGAAAGACAGGAGCGAGAGAAAAGTTGTTATCTACCTCACCTCACAGGTGGTGATAAGGCCGCGATTTGTTTCCACGTGAGCTCGCTAGGCATAGATTAAAACTGTTTAAGCCCCGGCCATCCCGAGAGGCGCTGTTTCTACTCGAGTTTAATCTAACCCCATTGTTCCCCCGCGGTATCTATCCTCAGCCTTTCCAAGTTCACCCACCTTCGTACGATATGCGAAATGATATCGGTTAATGCGTTTGTGCAATCGGCATTACGACGATCTCACGGCAGTGCCGTACGAACGAAAACGATATTGCATCGAGACCAATCGGCCGCGATTTCGTTCGTCTCGACGAATCCGTGAGTTATTTCAAGCCGACAATCGCTCAGGGGATGTGCCCGAATTGCTATCTTTAATGTGACTCCGCGCTAGTTTTATCGAGTGTTTAGTATCTACGAGCTTGCATGTTGCAGACAGTTTACTCGAATTAAGTACACATATGCTATGCGCACATACGATACGTAGCGCGGTACATGGAGCTGAGCCGATTAACGAGCTTTTAAGCATTTACAGTAAAACTGTGTATACACGAATGATATCTTAATCTCGTTAAATCTCGTGCTATGATCCTTGCGTTATAACCTGTTCAATTTAGTTACGATTTCATAATATTCATAAAATTATTTCCTAAAAGTTACTAATTGATAAGCATGATTTTCGACATGAAAAATTCTTGATTCGCACATCTCTATTGGATACATGTGCATATGGCATATAATTATAGATGTTTATTGAACAAACGATGCGCACGGACAATATATCACAATAATTACTTCTCGAAGTACGCGACGTCAATCGACACATTGTTTAAGAAGTAACGGCCCTAGGAGCATCAAAGATGACGATGGAATAAAGGATGGCTTTCGCCCCGCGATAATTTTAGCCCTTAACCTGCCCCCGCACCCATTTCCTCAATTATGAGGGTTAGAATCGATGCGGTGATGCGCAAGGGATGTTTCCAATTATCGTTAACTGTTCGCATAGACGAGATATATCGCGTCGTATCGGCGCGCGCGCCTAGACTCGGTATAGTTTATCTAAGTCTGAATCACTTCTATTGTACTATGTAGTAGCCATTTTAAATCGATTGACGAGACACCTTCCATTTTATCTATCGTTTTTAAATTTCACTCGCATTTTTGCTACATCTCACGACGAAATAATCGCGTGCTGGTTGGAAATTACTTTACAAGTTCCACGTGAAAAATCACGTATGAGTTGATTAGATTTATGGAAAAACGATATATGAGACGTGAAAAATAACGCGTGAGACGACAAGACCATTAGATTTTGTTCTTTATAATTTTATTCTCTTTAATATCAATGCGTAATTCGCAATGGTTAAGTTTTATTTGCACCGTTGAAACTCCGCGGCATCGTCTGATTTAAATATTAACGGTAATATCAAGCGGAAGATGCTCCGTCGTCCCATCGATAACGAGGGTCCAATGAAGTGCGTTTTACGTACACTTCAACGGCGATAAATCAATCCTAAGCGATTCACTTTCCCCCTCATTTACCCCTCCTCTAGCTCTCGCGATCAGACATGCGATGTAACAATTACTGTTCGCACCCAGCGTCATTCATAATATCTATCACCCTCAAACTTAAAGGAGAACGAATCTCAACGAATCGCAACCATTCTTCCGTCCGGCGAATACGTCACGAAAGCGTGTGCGTCGTCCTATAATTTATTTGATGCAAAAAGTGGGTCGTGTATTTGCGCGCACATTCTTTCACATAACATAAACATAACATGAACATAACCTTATGCATGGGAGTATGAAACGTTTCAAGTATCGAGATTTTGGATTGCGGTGATCGAACAGCTAATTACATAATCGCGGAAAAAGATTGAGCTTTCGCGCGCGGCTTACGTATAACCGGAAATAAGATCTTTAAATACGACGCGGCTGTCGAGATTTCTGCTTTGCTAATTACACGGCGCTTCGCGGTTCTTATGCGCCTTAGTAGGTAGATGGGTGGATGGCAATAAATTCTAAGCAGCACAGGCAACGACCATAGCGGGAGAGAACCCGCTCCCAAGTTAGAAAGGAGAATAATGTTAGTAGGTGCGCGGCTGATGTAATGGGTAAACACATTTGTACTGATGTATCCATATGTGCGAACGTGGACAAAGAGCGAAAATGCAACGTCGCAGGGAAGTTTGGCTATTAATTATGAAACGTTCGAGTAAACCGAGCAAAGGTCATACATCCTTTATTATCCCTCAAGGGAAGGTACGGAAGCGCCGTTTCGTTGATTTCGATAAGACTTGAATATATTTATAGAGAAACCAAAAAGTACCAGACGCCTATTTTTCTATTCGTCTATGTGCGAAATACAAGCCCGGACGGACTCGACGTCGCGTTGTAAGTAGATGCAGACGCGTCGCGCCGGACGAAACACACGTACAAGCCGGACGGACGCGCTGTAAGTAGTAGCAGACGCGTTCACTCGGCTTGTTCGCGCGTTTCGTCCGGCACGAGGCGTCTGCATCTACTTATAAGCGCGACGTTTACAACTCTTATCTCTTAAAAATATGACCTTGGACAATAATTTCATTCACATGGTTAAATTTGCAGTGAAAGTCTGCTTAATTTTGGCGTTGGAAAATGTTCTCAAAATTCATAAAAAAAAGAAGATGAGAGAATGTTGGGAAATGTTGAATTTCTAAAAAATCTAAGCGTTTAATTATAAAATATATCAAACGGTAATGTAAAAGTTTCATCTAAGGTTTTTTCTCGTATACAACATGGTAATTAAAGATATTTGCTCGTAATAAAATACATAAATATCTCTCAGAGATTTTTAAACTCCTAAACGCGCGCGAAAAGGCATTTGTAAAAAATATACATTTATTACGCTTTTGGCTTCACTACAATATATACGAGTCACATAAAAGTGTAAATAATAAAAACAATATTTACATATTTTGAAAGTTTTATTTAAAGCAGAAACGACACGAGGGAGCGTACGTTGTTTCGCGCAGTAACATTACTCGACGGAATAAAGCACGCAAATCCGAGCAAGCTGTCCTTCCCTTTCTTCGCTCCATCCACTCTAATTTTCACTTTTAATGGCTGTTTGTTCAGCCCCTTAAATATTTCGGTGCAAAAACAAGAGCGCCAAAGTGAGTAAGTGAGAAATATTTAATGTAGCATACGGTACTGGGTGCGCCACAGGTGCACGACAAGGACGGTATCTACCGAGCGAGCATTGACTTGTCTATCTCTGATCACACTGCAAAATTAATGCGGCATTTACCGTAATGGCTTGAAATGACCTGGAAAAGGAACAATATATGTTGCCCTCCGCGAAAGTAGTTTCGATTGACCACACACGCATGATCCATGACAACCAGCCATAACATGAAATTTGCCGGATATAGCGACAGCATTTAGAGTAACTATTTATGAGAAGTGAATCAGAGCGTGATCAGCAACCTAACGCATACGAAGGAATAAAATTATTTAACAAAATTTTTCCGAATTACCGATAGCCGCATAAGATCGAAATATTTTCAAAATTGTACGGCTTAAACCACCGACGTATCTCGAAAATTAACATTGACTAACAGACGAAATATGTTGCGCAAAATTCGATACAGACGTTACCTGCGTTGAACAATTTACGTCCCACGCGCGTTGTGTAACGTCGATTCGATGGATTCGCGAGGTGCAAAAAGAAAGGAAACAACACGAAGGAGGCGCTACTCACTTAAGATACAAGTATTGTTCCGGATTTTCATGAATTTTTTGCGATTACACGACGTCACGTAAAACACATCCCATTTCGTGAAAATTACGTTAGTTGGATTAATCTGGTCGCAGAGCGGATGCCTCTCTTTTATGACGCGGCGTCGCTCTAGGAAACGCCCGGAAAATCCCACGTGCAGCGCTCGTCGCGCGCTGTATACAGTCGGGGACCCTTAATAAATCTCCACGCAGCGTCGAGCGTGTTCTCGTCCTGGTGGATTCCGGCAAATAATCTGGGCAAGTTTTAATTATTCCTATTTTCGCATCCGCCGACCGGTCGCGTCGCGTCGCGCCGCGTCGCAGCGAAGGCACAGGCGCACATTCCAAGATTTAATTATGCAAATCGCGAGGCCACTAGACAAAACCAATATTTGCTCGAGTTCTTAGACAGGGGACGAACCCCGCGAACAGTCCGAAACGGTCGGAGGGGGTTACTGAAATGACACAATGGCGAGTAGAACGGTAGAATTGCGCAAGTCATAATCAGAAAGATTCGTCCGCCTGGATAAATAGGAGCGTAGTATTTTTCTCTCTCATCCAAATTTTTTTGCCGTGATAAATACGTTTTCTTCATGCTGGATAATGGGCAGTGCGCTAATTAAGGCTGTCCATCAGTATTTCGACTTTTCCTAGTTAACGCAACGCGGATTACGATTTAAACCGCGATACCGCGTCTGGATTAACGCTTTGGAAACATCGCTCACGTGGTATGAGGAGCACCGTTATTATTTGTTCAAATTTTATTGGCTATCTCCCAGTGCGCATCGCATTACAAATGGAGAAATAAGTAAAAGAACTGGATATAGAATTAGTCATTTCTTCTTCCGCACGTTGTTTTCAATCTATCTCGCTGTGCATTACAATTACGGCACGAGAAGGATTCTATCGATACAGAGAAAGTTTCAATTATATTAAATGTACGTACGCGCACACGTTTCGAAGACGTCGAAAAAGTATGACGAGAGATTAAACCGTAAGAGTGAAACTTTATTCTATATCGAAATGTTGAATTATCAAAGTATTTCCAATTTTACTATATAAATGTCATCAACTAATACGTACAGCATTGTAATCTCCGCTTCGCGGCCCTGGATTAAATGCAAATAGAAAGCCGCCTATATTTATCTGTTGCAGATCTCGTTCTAGTACTTGCAAACTTTTGTAAAGTAATTTAACTTCCATAAAGGAATAATTTTATTCATTTGCTTAAAAGTTTACACAAGTGCTTCAAATAAAATGGATTCAAAATGGAACATTGGTAAATATTGGCGGAAAAGTGTGCTCCCATCGAAAAATGTTTCGAAACTACTTTATTTCCGCATGAAACTAGGAAAAGTCGCCTATTAAAGAAGACAAGAAAAATGAGGTGAAAAGGAAAATTATACTCTACTAAAAGGAATTATTCGAGTTTGCGAGAATGAGAGACTTGAAAAAGCTCGAACTGCAGCGACGTTACGATGTCCAATTACATCGACGTCAGAAGCTGTAATGAGTAAAATCTCGATTGACAGGTAACTGACGAGCGAAGTCGAGAGGCCGATGTAACGCGATGCCGGTGTGAATGGAAACGATAGCGTGACAGTCGCGACGCGAGATTGCGTCGAATCTCTCTCGAAGGGATCGTTATTATCCGTCGTGTCTTCGCGACAATAGCGGTAATGACGATCCCCGCGACTATTATTCATTATTTTCCACCGGTCCCACCATGAAATCTCTAATAACGGCGGCTGCGCCAACCGTAGGAGTTTAAAAGCCCGGCCCGTGATAAAAAAGGAAAGACGGCGGTAGTCAAGCAGGTAATGTATCCAGTTAAAAGTTTTCCAGGTTCTCCGGAGAGGGTGGAAAACTTCGTAGGACGCCGCGGGGCGAGGCGGCCGAGGTGCTAGTAGAGGATAGAGATTGTGCATTTGTTATTCATGGAGACCAACGCTTCAGTTGGCTTTAACATTCCGTTGTGCGGAAAGTGGCCGCACACCTCTCGTCGCGGTTTGCGTCCGAGCGATCCGTGAGGAAACGCCGTGGGGGAGACGTCCCCCCTGATAACCGAGAGCTTTTAAACCAAATTTCGACCGCTGACTGCGAGACGATCGATACACCAATCTTCATGTAAAGCCGACTGAGAAACTTTTACGGTGCGCTTATCTCCTTTGAGCTCGTAAAAACCATCTAAACCGTTTCGAGTGCAACCGAGGGACTTGAAAATAATCTATTACTCCTTCATTTCATTCCCCGACGGTATTTCCGTCGGGACAATGCTCCAGAGAGAGAGAGAGAAAGAGAGAAAGATTTGAACGCAGGTGTAAACTGTAAAATGAAATACACGACACTTGTTTATCCATCACTCGCGATATTACCGTAAAAATACGGACTAATTGATTATTATGATATCAGTCGGCGAGACAGCACGTTTCATAACAATAACAACAATAATAGTAAGTAAATATCGCACAATGACGTTCGTTAAATAATGATCATTTGACGGTTAATTATCATTTTGTTTAATGCATCGCGTACAATAAAGTTATTCGTGTACTCGAAGCATTAACGGTGCATTATAACGGTCGATATTATATCCCAACACTCTCTGCAACACCGATTGTGAGCTAATGTTCGAAATTATGTACAGCGGTGTTGTGAGAGCTAATCGCGAGAGTCACAGGTACAGTGCGTTTCGAAAATCTTTACTCTTATATTTCCTACATCGCGTTCTTTTTCTATCGTTTAAGTACCGTGATTATTTTCACCGCGCTACTTTATCTCTCGATTTTTCATTCATTTCACAGAGAGATAATACATTCTGTTGATATTTGACGATATTTCGTAACAGACATCACGATCACACAATGTCGGTTAAATATTTATATAACGGCAACGATTATAATATAGTAACAGGTCACGGGATTGGTAACAAATCGTGTCTCATCGCGTTATTGACATTTATGCGGTGAGATGTGAATTTAAAGCAACGTCACGGTAATCGCGGGCGGTAATGAACCATTAACAGCGAGAATCGTATAAATTCGGCTAATACGAGGCAATTTTAGATAACGACGCGTAGTCGTATAGCATCGGTCAATTATTATTAAACCCACTCCATGTGCGATTCTTCGTAAGAGCACGCGCGCGATTTTCAATGGACAGTGGCTGTCGATATTCCCCCTCGTACATCTTCCCCGTGCGCTGCGCTCCAAAAACCAGCCATGTATGAGGGGTTGGTCGGAACGCGGCTGAATTGTCGGTGTGGAACGTACGAGTAACGATGAGGTGAAATCAGTGTAGCCACAATTAACACCGCGGCTTGATTTTTGCCGCGTCGGTTTTGCTGTTGACACGATTGTACTCTGTATTAAAGCGCGATACGTCGGCCACGCAATTCTGACAGATCGCGCGCCTAGCGTCGAGGGTCGTCTAAGTACCTTTATTTTAATTTTTCGCAGCGCCGTTCAACAATTCCGCCATTACTCCCGCGAAAAGGATGTAATGCGGATTGATTGGCTCTCGGTGTTGTTGTCGGCTCGCGAGACGTGTCTTGGAACGCCCGTTCAAAGTTCATAGCATGTTGATCGATCACGATATTCCGACATCTCAGCTGATTATTTTTCATACACGATTAGTGTCCCTTTGTCATCGCGAATAGGCACTGTATTAAGAATTCAATTACCGTTTTGGTATTTATGTGGAACAGAGAGAAATCGAGATCCGTTTTTCTCGTCCGTTTCAGAAAAGGCCGCTTATGAGCTGTAGATATTGCTGAACACGTAGATATTTCATTGCGAGAGGATGTCGCCTCTGGGAAAGCGCCCTAAATTTTTGCGCAGCGGCCTTTTCGTGCCACTCACGGCACTGTGAAGAAGAAAAAAGCGGCGCTCAGGTGCGTTCTGCACCGCCTCAACGATCTTACTCGAAAGCGTCGAGGGTGACGATATGAAATTCCCCCTTTCTTCTCGTCTTTATCGCTTCGTAAGTTGTTTTCGTCCCCTTTCCGCCTCCACTCCTTGCCATGTCCTATCAGTGAAATAGGTTCGCGAAGGATATATCCGAGTTTCTGTCTCTCCGCAACTTTACGAGAAACTGCCCAAACAACGAGCTATTCTGTTAATTATATATGATAAGGAACGACGCAGTTCTTCTTAGTATTCATCGCAATAATACGTTCCTTCGCGATATTTCTTTAGAATTTTCAATGTTACACCTGACAATTGTGTGAAATATATCCGATGTCGCCGAGAGCAAAATCAATCATGCTCCGATGCAAAAGAATTAGCTTTGAAAGATGAGAACATTTTTTTCATATTGGTTTAATATTTGCGAATGTGCGAAACACGTGTTTCTCTATATAATGAAAAATGTTATATCGTGACAACTCATATAACGTATGTTACAGAACTGTTATTATCTTGTAGCATTCGGTATGTGAACCTAAAATATATGATGACGCGTAGCAATTTTGGAAAAAGTTAAAGCATAAAATACACTCACGGATATTAGGACGAAGATATATCGATATTATCGAATGCGGCTCGCGCAAAATATAAATTCAGCTCTTCACCAATCCTAAATTTCTATGCAACGGCGCATAAACTACCAACACAAGCATGCATTTATGGATCACCATCGTACGATATAATCTGTATTCACGGTTATACCGCAAAGTCGATAGAACTGGAAGTTGGGCGACGAGGCAGGAGGATTGTGGCTGTTGCGGGAAGCAACGTCTGTCCAGAGTAGGAAAGTAAGACTGTATGAACACAGAGAATCGTATTAAGTATAGACGAAGTTTGTCGTGGCTTATATTGCACCGTGAGGGATATAAAATTCCTTTTCTGAGATTTTCATCCCCTTCGCCGTCGTTTGCACCCGTCTTTCACCGTGCCGAGCAATAAAGTATATGAGATTAGTTCCCCGTGGTCTTGATGCTCAAATGCACGGGAGGAAATTAAATCAAAATGTCGGGGCCGTACCGTCTAAAATCAATTTCAAGATGCGTGTGAAAGGAAATCGAGTAGCATACGCGTCTCGCAGGCAATATAAAACAATATCGATGTCCGTCGATTACGAACTAGCAATTTTTTTCATGCAGCTTTCTTATCCCACAATCATATAGATACGAAAAACGCGATGTGAGATCATTATTGATACATCTAATTTCTCGATGGAGAAAGAGAAAGAGATCGTGTTTCAATTCGGGAGATCGAGGCGAATGAAACAACGCACGAAAATGTACCGCCCGATGTTTACGGTTAATTTGTCAGTCCAGAAGGGAGAATCCATTAAAAAACGCGAGGGCCTGCAAAGTTGCACAATCTGGCGTATCTCGGAGCGGGTGTAACTCACTGCTGTGTAAGGCGCTCGGGTTACATCTGTTATTCCGTCGCGCTGGCCGAGCGGGGGTGATACCGAAGAGGACAGGCGGCGGCATAAAGGGGTGAACCTGCTGGATTAAGCCGGTACAGCCACCGACGCGTACACGTCTTGCCCAAGCTTAACGGATGATTAATCTATTCGCGCCCTCCGCAAACAAGTACCTACCTACCCACCTATCTGCCTACCTACCTACCTACCTACGTTGCTACCTACCTGCCTACTTGTCTGCCTGCCTACCTGCTTGCCCGTCTACTCTACTTACGTAACTACCCACGTGATGGCAAAAACGACCGTTTCCAATTACCGCGAAACCCGTTCGAAATCTCGCGCTAATTCGGATTCACGCCTACCCGCGTTCCCGTTGCCACGGTGGACATCGACTGCATTCTCGCAAATCGGACACCGGATCTGCCACGTGAACTGACGTGTTAACGGGAGTTGGTTAGATGCTCGAGTGTTTTACGAAACGATCCGCTTGACACGAATACCGAACGATCACTCCGATGCCACCGGTAGAAGGTACCAATTGAAGGTGTAATTTCTAAATTTGACTCTTCTTATAGCACAAAGTCAATGGAATAAAAGATGTAGACTCAATTCTGCAAATTGTTGAAACAGTGCGGTATTTCGATTGGAATCGATAAACGTCGGGGGGAAAGGGACGGAGAGAGAGAGGAATTTGCAAGCGCGCCGATATTAATCTTGCGCGTTATTGATCGCCGGGACTACTTTTATCGCGTAGTTATTGTATCGGAACGGAGCGAGGCGAAGCCTAATACTACATTGAATCGAAACAGAGAGCCGCGTGCGCGATCGTATTGCTCGTGAACAGGAAGGCGATCAGATAGATCGCATGAATACTGCGGATGTCGTGCGGTGTCCGGACCTCGTATATATCCGTCGACGAGTCGGACAGACAGCGGACGTTCCAGCGGGACACCATCAACCCTGATTGACAACTCCATGCATGGAACTGCGCAGCCGAGATTATCGGGTCTCCAGACCGGAAGCTCGTTCTGCTGACCACCTCGAACCGAATTTCACCTCCCGCGCTATGTACGATTTCCGCATGCAAAAGGGATATCGAGCGATGCCCATTCGTATCGACCGGACAGTGGATAAGGATATTTCGTGACATATGAGCTTAGCCGTCGCGGCTGACGGGCTGATTCCGGAGAAGTATCCCAAATATTCGCCGGCAAATCGACCGCTGGCAATGTGTCTTCGCGGTAATTGCTTGCCCATCTTTTTGCCGTCTCGCTAGGGAGCCGCTTGAACGATCTCGAACGATGTATTTTAGCTTCGATAATTTCAATATGAAGTACGCATGACTGGTCGTATACATCTTCAAAGTAATAATATCCAGTTTTGGATCTCGATCCTTCAGAACGCGCATCGATGTACACGTATTAATCGACAATATGGTTCAGATTTGCAGAAGAGACGAAAATTTCTAAACATCGAAATATCATTTCCGATGGAAAGAAGGAAGAACTGTTTTCAGAAGATCAACGTGATAATTTACGGGAAATTGCGTGTACGAGATGGGTATTCGCGATTCGCGATATTCACCGGGATAGCGCGAGCATGAAATCATTCTCCGCGTCTGACCCGTCTCGAGCGCTACTACTGCCTGCTTACCGATCCGCCGGCGACCCGTATTTTACTACCACGTGGCGGAGGCCGCGTGGCAGGAGGTATCGAGCGTCGACCGGTTGCGTCGTCCAGACAATGGGCGAGGATATTTCACTGAGTCTACTCCGAAAGCTCGCCGTTCAGAATATTCGGGACCGAGGGAGAGGATAGAGAAAGTGAGGGAGAGCGCGAGATAAAGCGAAAGAGAAAGTGCAAGGGAGCGAGTGGTAAGAGGGCACGCTCCAGGTGCCTGAGGACGGTTAACAGGGGGGTAGCAGCGCGAAAAGGGGGCACCAATGTCTTGGCTTGGGAGCTTCGGGGTCCTCCCGTCACCCAATCACGTCCTGGCGAAGCTCGCCATATTTCGCGGGGCGGAGCCCTCTCCTCACTCTCCTCTCGCGACCGACTCAGCCGCTGTGTTCTACTATTATTTTAAACCCTTCGCCGCCCCCTCCCCCCCGAACTCCTTCCTTCCCATCTGAACCCCTCTCGTTCGCCAGTTTCATCCCCCAGTTTCTCCTTACCACCTCCGCCCGGCACCCCCTACGATCCAGCCTCCTTCTCTCTCGCCACCTTTCCAGAACGGACTGCCAACCATCCCCTCAGCCACCCCCCCTCTCGCCGTAGCGTCTCGTGCCTTCGGGCGGAGATGAAAATTTCCAGACTCCTCGCGATCGAAACCGAATTGTTATTTCACGAGGTAGTCGACCCTCCGCCATCCGCCGACCTAACTCTCTCTTTCTCCTTCGCCCTTGGACGGATGTTGTACCTACATCGAAAGTCCCTGGAGCTTCTATTCTTCCGCCGCGGTCTTTTCGCGCGCGCGATGGGATGGCGGTTTAATATTTGCCACCGGCGGCGGCACGGCGCGGACACCGCGCGCCGTTTTAACGTCCAATATTATCCTCTTCGTGACCAGTCGTTGTTTTCCAGAGTGATTAATTGCACGAACGATGAAAAATAAGGGGATCCCGGAGTAGTTTCGCGATACCGAGTCGACCCTGTGTATGAAGAGATATGTTTCACATGGCGTCAGGTTAGGAGTGAATTGATCCGACCCTTTGAATTCGATTGTTACTCCGACACGATCTCCGCAAAAACCGTCGCTCTACTCTCGAACCGACATATCTAATTTGTATAACCGTATTACGGTGTAACAAGATTATATTACAAGTAAATTTAACACATCGCCGTATATACTCCCCGACGATGAAATGAACGACTTTATAGATCGATACGCGATGGAAATTTCTCGCAAGTGTGCACTTCCAACACCAGATCGAGCAAGTTAAATATTTTTTAACAAGTTGTGTTACGCGCTGCTTCCCGATCCCTCCTTAATACTTTGTTTCAGCAAACATAATCTGCAGTAACGTAAGCGAGGGCCGTCTACATTTTGACGATACATGTCTAGCACTAACGGTGTGCCAACAATGGCGTGCTACCGGCGTTCCCTATAGGGGTACATGTACCGAAAATTGTAAACACGAGTTTCAAACTTTACATGCGTCTTCGTGTATTCACACAGTAGACACAATATTCGCTAATTTCCAACATACATAGAGAACGTCCATTAATGTGGTGCGTTAATGCAACGGTGAGGATTGCACGTGTTCCCACGAAAATTATACCCTTTATTTCCTCCTACGATCTTTAACGTTTACTTTTCTGTGTTAATATATTTTTTCTCAGAATTCGCTTATATATAAAATTCGTCTTTCAAAATATCGATGTAAATGTTAGCTCCAAAGAAGTTTCAAGTTATATATTCCTCTTCTCCTTCCTATCATGATTTGCTCGCAAATCTGACCGCTTTGAGTCCACTTTTGCGAAACCATGTGACCGATGTATGATGTCGGAATCCTCATTAACGTACAATTTAAATCCTTCCACTTTCACAATCGACTTGGGCACGACTCTTTCGTCTCTCTTTTGACTGCACCCGTATAAAGTTTCAGAGCTGACTGATCGAAGAGATAGAACGGTGAAAGCAGAAAATGAGAAAGACGAAGAAATGAAGCAAGACCTATCCTCGCGAAGTACGCTGGATGAATAAGTATCGTGTTCTTTGTTATATATAAGAACTCTGGGAAAGAGGCTTTCACGCTTTTGACTGAACCCGAGAGATATACTATAAATTACGTATATAATCCGACGCTCTTATTTCACTTTATGCGAAACCAATATCTTTGTCAATGATCTATCAAAAGACACCTTTCAAATCGAAGAGGATAATGGATATTTGCGTTGATGTAAGTGCTCTTTTTCTATCTTCTTATGAAATCTCTTATCCATCTCTTATTCAACTTTCGAATAATTAATCCGAATCGCGAGATATCGTAAGTTGTTGCATGGCACCGACTAATTATAACATTAACGCATTAAATTTTATCGCACACTGATCTCTCACATGCAACTGTCATACACGAGTGCGTCGTCAAATTTTCATCGCGTTCTCCATCACAAGGGATACGTGTTAAGAAGTGAGAGGAGGGGGCTCTGTAATTTGAGTATGCACTATGCAGGTATCGCGCAAGCTCGAACGCATATCTATTTTCTGCTGCGTGGCGGCTTCTATATCGGCGCATGCACAGCGTGATAAGGAAATTATTCATATTCATACTTTTCGTGGGACATGCTGAAAGTATCTAGGAATACCCGTTGAAAAATAGCCACTTTATATGTTGATTAAAACTCAAGCGTTTCCCCGTTGAAAATTCAAAGCCGCCGCTAGGAGAGACCAAATAAGTCCCCGGGATACGTAATTCATATTCTTCTTTCTGTCTGCGCACCGTCTGCCGAGATTTAACATTCAACCGAAAATCCCGCGCTGTCCTCCCGTTATGGAAAAACGTCGTCGTCAGGTCGGACGCGCAAACTTCTTGTTTGCCGCGCGATACACGGGTCGAGCCATGTTTTCCCGGCGAATTCCTGCTTAATAAAAATTCCATGCGTTTGATTCCGTCATCCCGACAGAGAGCGAGGGGGGAGAGAGAGCTTCGATCGATGTCACGTTCGAACAACCAATTTGTCGCTTACGAAATTGCGGAGAGGTGTGCGCAAACTACAGCGGGCGTAACGGAGGCTGTGTGTAGTTTGAGCTTCGCGACCGTTTATCATGAAACAGTTAATATTTGAACGGCCGGGCAGATTTACGTGTAGCCGTTAACAAAGTACCACGAAGCCGCCGTCTTCGTCCGCCTGACCCGCTCGCATTTCGTTTACGATAATCCGTCATGAAATTAAAAAGCTTAGGGCCTCGTAAAGATAAAGATATTGTCCGCTCTACGAAGAGGCGAATTCGCGCCCCGTTATATACGAGCATGGCACGGTATAACGACGCCGCACAGCGACTAGACCGGAAAGTTAACATCTACATCACGTATTTCCCGTTCCACATTCCTCTTCTATCTTCTCTCCCTTTCTCGCCTCCTCTCCTCTATCGCCTTCACGATCCAATGCTTCGCGATTGAACCTTTTATGATTATTGCTTGCGCGAACACTCGCGAACGTGTTGGTAAACCCCGTACAATCGTCCCGTATCGTATATATATATATTTATATACGTACGCCATATTTGACGGACGCGTATATTTTTGTGAAAAATCTTTTATTACTAGATATTTGGAGTTCTTCCATATCGAAAGATTAAAGCTTTTTATCATGCGCAAACCGAAGCGAATCCACGATTGATAGAATTCTACCTATATCTCGCAAATATATTCTCCAAAGCTCTACACGTTCCCAAAGATACGATTCATATTTCTAATGTTATTTTTTATGTCAAATAAGATAAAAATGGAACAGGGTTGATGCACCATTTCGCGATAGTTGTAAGAAAGTTACCACGGCATCCAGCGACTCTCTAACGGCATTAACGCTTAATACAAATGGCGCGAGAGACGCGATTACAGAGAAACACGGTTGATTGTTAAATTTAGCGAAACCGAAGTTTCTCCAGGATGAGAAAGGTACACATGGTCACTTCCCTTCTCGCCGAGTATTTCCAACCATCGATCACATGTCCGATGCAAGACAGAGTAAATTTAGAATGAATTGGACCTGTGCAATGGTTTCCGCCGCTCTCTGTCACTGGCACAACTCATTAAGAGTAATTTAGACAATATCGGTTGTTTAGCGACTCTGTCGAGCTAAAAATTGCATTTCGCGCCAGCATGACGACCAAACGAAATTCCCTCATTTAGTCATTTACATTTATTCACTGATTTTCATTCTCGCCGTTGGAAACACGCCGTTATGTATTATACGAGCGAAATTAATTTTTCGCCGCATTGCACAAGCACTCTCTCGTGAAACGCGCGCAGAATAAAAAGCTCCGATTGATTTAAACGTTAACGTCTGAAAACGCTTGATAGCTGAATAATCAATGAGAGGATGGACTGAGATTTAGACCAACAGGTAGAATTACTGGCACGGGAGCCTGGTCGGGGATAATTCATCGCTAATCGAACATGGGAGCAGGCAGGTGCGCGAGGGTTGGTTTTCACCCTTGCTGTCCTTAGCCGCTGTTGTACGTGGTCATGCTCTGTAATCAGTTGCCCGTCTTTATCTGAGGGAATCGTAACGAACGAATGGAATCCAGCACGTTTATTGCTTTTTGTTGGAACCGCCGCGTAATTTGTCCATAAATATTACAATGTGAATATATACATTTATACAAAATACGATGTCCGTCTTCGCTACAAAATATCGCAAGGCTCATCGTAATGTTTAAATTGCGAAATATGCGAGAGAGACTTTCTTTCCTGCGCTTAATCAAACGTTTTTCAAGTGTTTAAATTGTATTGTCGCGAAACGTCAGTCGGTAAAGCGAAACAGCTCTCGAGAGGAACAGTACGATAATTTGCAAACGCGAATATCAGACACACGAATACGTAAACAAAAGTTGGAAAATTGATTTTACGTTTAGATAACCTCGCCTAATGTAGCATCCATTCAATCAGCCAAAGTTAAAAAATAAACTTAATTTAAGTTGGACGTTATCCAATCAGCTCGTGGGATTTCCAAGTTAAACTAGGTTTAACTTTCCACGGTTTGCGGATATACCCATGAACTTAATATAGTCGTAACATTGAGACAAAAAGGAGACAACGGAGGATAACGTAATTATGCCATGTACATTTGCATACGTGAAAACACGAAGTATCGTTACGTATAGCGCTGGCAATGGATGATTTTTGTCCCGGGGCTAACGTTTGCAGTTACGTCTACGCGCGAGCAATATCGGGAGGATTATTGAAATTAATGATCCACGCTAACTGCGTTATAAACTAAAATCATGTAAAATGTATGAACTCGAGCCATGATTTACGTCCCTAATGTTTCGCTGCGGAGTGAAGAAAGATAATGTTATTCATGTAATAAAAGCTGCGCCATGAATATTCATAAAGTGCTTAATATCAAAGTTTTAGTTAATATGGGAGAAAGGAGGTGGAAGTTATTTTTTCTTCTTTCTTTTTTTCTTAAGGGCTCATAATAATTATATTCATAATGTGACACTAAGCGGATTTAGCCAAACGAATGCATAAACGGCATGCGGTTCGTACAGTAGTCCACATATTCGAATTTGAAATGAGGTGTCTGTTCACATGACTCTTTCTCTACGCAGGAGATCGACTTTTAACCGAGCGAAAATACGTCTTACATAAATCGGCTACCTCACCTGAAACAGAAAATAAGTATTTTGTTTTTCTTCTATCTGTAACAATTCCCAGAGTGAAGTTACGCTACGATGTATTCAATTTTGCAAATGGGTTTTTAAATTCATTAGAACAAACGATAACACACAGAGTGATTCACATAAAGTGATGAAATCTTTCTAAATTTTATATAATTCAATAGATCTCTTTATGTGTGATAGATGTGACATTGACCTCGGTCTTCTAAGAGGGAGTGACAAATCTCTATATTTTTCTAATTAGCGTGTAATATTTTGCAAATCTGGATTATTCGTTTAAAATCGGGTAATATCCATTTAAAATATTTCTTTTATATTTTACATAGTTGAGGAAATCTCACGAAAACGAGATTCTTTTAACGAAAAGGATATTCTCGTACGTGGATTATATTCTGTACATAAATAGTTATTTCAAAGTACATTTCCAAGTGTATTTAGCAAGTTTCGTTAGTTAAATATACATAAACAAACTTTATTACCGGCGTAAGCAATACGAGAGTGAAGTTTCGCAGAATAAACCAAATAAACTAACGGATTACTTGATTACTGTAAATTTGACGAAAATTGATTATATTATACAAGCTCGTTTATTCTTTCTCTTTTGCCTTGTACATTTCGAACACTATATATAGTACACATATTCAAATTGCACATTTAACGTTTTGACTTACATTTAATAATCAATTTAAACTATTTCATGCATGCAGTATACACGTACAATGTAGGTCTACACGACAAGAGAAGCGATTGAACGAAGCTGCATAATAACCGATCGGAGAATATATATAATAAAGTAATCCTTAGGTCCACCGTAAAACCTCACCCTCGTATTTCTCTCGCCGGTAATAGCAGTTAGTTTATGGAGAAGCCGAATGGTGCAATCCCGTTGCCTTCGCAAATCCTAGCGTGAAATTAAGGCTAAATTGTGGTGTCTTCTAAGGGATCGTAAAGGCGGTTGTTGGATGTCCCTTTCTTACTGCATGAAGATATATCGTCCGCTGACTTGAGTGACTGAGAGGAGTCGGGAGTTGGACAAGGAGGGACAACAAAAGAAGCACGACGGAAAGGGAAGAAGCCAACGTGTGATGTACAATATTGTTAAAAGCATAGAAATAGAACAACGTGGAACGCGTCGGTCCGCACGGTTCGAGGTCAGGTTGACAATGACAAATGATACCGTTCGCCCTCAAATTTTCTTATTACCTCATATGTAAGTTCTTACACAACTGTACTTTGCAATTTGCGCTTCACGGGAAACGCCTGGTCCAGTCAAGAATCTCGGGTCTAATTGCGCTCTCGGATATCCTAATCGATTCTCGCGACAGTGTAATTTGTAATATGATAGCTGCAATTAGAAATTGATTTTGAGTGATGTCTGCCGCCATTTCATCAACACCCATGCCATGGAGGACAAACGAATACGTACATTTTAAAAAGATGTTAATCATATCGTCAAGTAATCAATAAGACGGTGCTCGTCAAGACTCAATGTTTAAAATTGCAAAATCCTTTTCATGGCTTAGATGGAACGCTATATTGCGTCAGGACGAGATTGGAGGCTATCCTAATATCGCTCTGGAATAATTGAATATTTTATCGAGCTTGTGTAAATTGGAAGGGTCGTAATTATTGTTTGAGGAGGAATAATTTTCAGCAGCTCGGTAAACAGAAGCGCGAAAGCGCGAAGGAGGCAATACTTTAGAGCGTAGGCGAAGTAGCAGAAGTGATTATTACGGGATGATAATCATAAATATATCTTCTTCCCTTCGTGAACCGTATTGTATCTTCTCGTACCCTCTCTCTTTGACGTTTCTTTTCTCACGAACTGATTATTATTCTTAAGAGATATCGCCTCTCTCTCTCTCTCTCTCCGGCACGACCGATAGTTAATTATTACTGTAAGAATAATTTCACTCTTTCCGTCCCTTTCACCGTAATATCATCCGTCCGCTTTAATATTTCAATCTCAGTAATGAATACAGAGAACGATTTACACCCGCGAGCCCACAATCGCGTTCCAAACGTTTTATCAAGAGTCCGTAGAATGATTCGAAACTCAGCATCATGTGGTTGCGCGCGAGATCCTTTTGTCGTCCTTAAGTCCGTCACGAGTGCCTCTCGAATGAACTCTATAGAAGCGCAGTCTCGAAAGCTTACGACCTTGTCCGCCGCGTATACACATATACACGCATACCCACGCGTGCAAAGAGAACGAAAGGGGACGACGGGTATACGAGCGTGGCTTTCTACGAGGCGCGGTGTAGGCAGGTATACCCTGGGGGAGGGATGGGCGCGGGGTCCTGCGGAGAGCCAGGGATAATAGGGATGAGTGGGCCAAGGGATATGAATCAAGCTGAGCAAACATTGAACTTGGAGATACGGTGTCGCCACACGAAAGCTACATACCGTGGGCAAAGAGGGGAACGTACCTCGAAGTACACCTTCGCGATTACAATTTTCGACCCCCCGAGCTCGCCCTTCTCGTCGGCGGGAGGGAGGACGCTCCTCGTTGTCGTCGTCGACCGTAACTCTCCGTCCCCGCGATGCCGGAATATGCATATACCAAATATTGATAGTGCGAGGCGACCGAGTGTTTGCGGGGACGTCAGCCGTCGCATAAAATTTTCCGTCGTTCCGACTCGGAACGGCCGATGAAAGAAAGTGTCGGCCATAAGGAAACGACGCGGGCTTAGCTCGCGCGGGGATTGCACAGCGAAACGACATTTCGGGAATGCCTAATATAGATTTTATCGCACAGCGTCGGAAACGCATCTCTATTTAGGTATCGCCCGGCTAATTCGAGAGCGTAGGGGCGACAGCTCGATGTTAATTTAAGGCGAATACGTAGTCGCTGTAGATGGGAATACTATTTATACGCCGCCCGTAATTAGTAGAGCACACGCTCGCACGCGCGAGCATACGCTTTCCCGCGACTCGTTGTATATAACGATTCAAAATTCAGTACGCGCGTATTCTCCTGTTCATATTTGCGTAGAATCCCGGTGCTGCCGAGAAGCACCGTGCGGAAATTCGCGATTTAATTGTCCGAGCGTCTTGCACAAAAGTACGAGCCGCGATAAACAAAGAATTTCGAAGGGTCCACACGACTCCGGCCGAGATAAGGGCACAGCATGGCGAAGCGCAGCTTCTCATCCCGAGGGATATCAGGAAAGTGGCCTCTCCTATCCCGATGTTTCAGCCAACCCCAGCTATACCAGACCGGAATATCTTAAACGGGCAGGGACTTTTTAAGCAAAAACTTTATCGCGGGTACGCCGGCGACGGCGGCGGCGACAACGGAGGAGGCAGTCGGGATGACCGGATCGCGCAGTCTGCCAAGATTACTGGCAATAAATCGTTAATATTCTAATTGGCAAAAAAAGAGGGAGTGGGGTAAAGAGAAAGAGAGAGGAGAAGGGGGATAGAGGAAGAGAACGCGTCGAGATCGGTGAGGGAAAAACGGTAAAATACGACTACTCTTCAGATTGATCCGGTGTACGCGCAAATTGCTCGTGAAAGCGGCGGTCACAGCGGTTTGTATCGCCGTTAAATCGATTTGTTTAAATGGAAGCGCGCTAATTTTCGCGTGCGTTCTGTCGTATCTCTTACCTTACTTGATGTCAAAAGCGTGAATCTGGGTTTACAGTGCACGGCGCCACGCAAATTCCAGCGATAGCGATTGTCAGTCCCGCCGCGTGCGAGCAACGCATTCGTGCATTCCGCGTTTGTATTAAAAGTGACATTGAATAATTCTACTGTTGAAAGCTCGTCCCCCGCCGAATAATTAATTATATTGAACATTGTCCTCTCGCGCAACATTTTCGCAAAACTGATTGAATTTTTAACATCCTCGTACATTAACGAAAGCCACATATATTTCGCATTCCGGTAGAAACTGTCGTTATTTATTGTTATGTTTGTTATTATTTATGGAAACTTCAAATGGATATTTTCCGAGTGATCGATGCCGCCGAAAGGTATCTGCGCGCGGGCATTCACATGAATTTATAACTTTTCTATGAAACCTCGATAACGCGATCACTATATTTCAAACGCCTGCATATTTCACATTGCAGGAAACTACCGGCATTATTCATAATCCTTTGTTAGACGCGCAACATTAAGCGCGGCCGATAACCATTGCTAAACAAAGTTCCGCTTATGAGGCACGTGCGAATGAGAGCGAACTGCTATTATTATTTTTTACAAGATATTAATTTATACGGGCGAGAAACGCGCGGGAAGGACGAAGAGATTAATATCGCGATATAATAGATACGCGGCAGTGCGCGAAGATTTTGCGCGAAACTTCAACGCGTTTCCCGATACATTGTCGCACACACCGGCAAGAGACAAAGCTAAAGTTTACCGGGAAGAAAGAAGATACGCGCGAGGGAGGGCGAAAGAGAAAGAGAGAAGAGGGAAAGAGGGGGTGGTGATGGACGAAACAGAGGAATCGCGAGGAGAACGAGAGAAGGAAGGGAGAGGAATCTTTGTGCGAGTTGGCACACAATGGCAACGCGAAAGTCAACTCCCTGCCGGGCCGGAAGTCGACGGTCGGCCATCTTGGCAACCGGATGTGCATCCTAAATGTCTCGCAAGGTTTGTACGTATGAATTGTATATGACGTTCTCCTTGCCTTCCTATTCCCGTCCTCATTTTGCCCAGCCCCCGCT
This sequence comes from Dinoponera quadriceps, assembly GCF_001313825.1. Classification (NCBI taxonomy): domain Eukaryota; kingdom Metazoa; phylum Arthropoda; class Insecta; order Hymenoptera; family Formicidae; genus Dinoponera; species Dinoponera quadriceps. Next base: position 1,679,911 of record NW_014558238.1, read on the forward strand.
CTCCCCCGGGCCGCCCGGTGGCCTCTATCATTTTACGCTTCTCCGTTTTCCGCGGCGCCTACCCGGCATTATCATCGCCGAGTTTTAACTCGACGCCCGGTGAGAGCGGCTCGTTGGCAGAACGAGGACGATGAGCGGGACGAAGGCGGCGACGACGACGACGACAGCAGCTTGGAGAACTTCATTCAGAACGGCGTCGTAGAGCGCGCGCCGGCTATGCACGCACAGTGGGTGTTATGCATTTACGACGGTGCCTCGCGGCGCATGCACGCCAACAATATAAAGGCAAATGCGGGGAAGCAGCGAACGAGAAACGCATAAAGCTGCCCGCAAGAGCGAGGAGCGTGAAACGCCCGGCGCTTTTCGTCTTCCTTCGTCGGACGACCCTGGACGCGCCGCCGACGGTTCCTCTGTACTTCTCATTGCCTACGTCGTATTTCTTCCTCCTCCTCCTCTTCTTATTTTACTTCTTCTTCCACTTCGTCGTGCAATCACGCGCCAACGCGTCCGCGTGTTGTGCTTTTCCGCTGGAAACGGTCATTGAGAAGAACGCGCAAGTCGCGTAATTGAATGAGGTGTCGCTTCGCGGATCGACTTCAACTCGCGCAACGGCTGCGCGTCACCCTCGATAAACGGTTTTTCAAGAACGAATGCTTATTTAATTCATCGGGACACACGTTTGTAGCGGTAAAGTGACACGAGATGGAGTTTACTCACGGGACTTTCTGACGTTGTTGCCGGGGACACCTTCTTGCTTTCTCTCTCTTTCCCCCTCTCGTCTTTGTTTTTCACACCCCGACGCGATGGTATTGTTTATCAGCGACGTTGCTACGTCCCGCTTGTTTTATCCTCTTTATCGCGCCTTCTCTCGCCCGCCACGCTCTTCTATTGGCTAGTGTGTGCTTCTTTACGGAGGCGACAGCGAAGACGACAAAGCTTCGCGGCATAACTTTATCAAATTTCATTACTATCGCCCTACCCGGCGTCGTGCTTGCGCAGCTTTATTGTCGTTACTTTATGCCGCGTCACTCGCGACGCGAGGGATTGGGTGGGTTTGATCGATGGAATTGACGCGATACTGTCACGGAGTGTGTATGTGTGTGTGTGTGTTTGCTCGATACGACTTTCGATAACGCGCCGTAACAAACAATAACAATCGGGCTACGAAAAGAGAATAGAGAGAGGAAGAGAAAGACAGAGAATAACGGAGATAAAGAGATGTTAGAGGATGAGTAGTGACGGTGAATATGTATCATGCATGTAACCTTAGACGAGGCTGATGGACGATGTTAGTGTTATATTACGTCAGATATCGACTCTTTGCAACTTTTACCGCGGTAATTTGTATTTTATTTCTATTATCTCTCTCTCTCTCTCTTTCTCCCTAACGACCAAAAAATAATTAATATCTGATAATTAACGATAACGCAACGACGCGACGAGAACGGTGAAATTTCAATAATCTCAAAGAGCGCAGGGGAACAACCGCCGTCGAGGCTGAAATCGCCGAGATTGATGCGGAGGTAAAATTATTTACTATTCTGCCAAAATCGCGTAATTACGGAAACCAATTCGTCAGACCGGGCACCCGTAACTTCTATTTACACGTTCGAAATCGATTTGCGGTACGTCAAGTGGCGACGCAATTCGCGATACCAGCGGAATAAAAATTTCTTTCCCCGATCTCTCGCGGTACCCCCTCCTCCGCGTCGTTATCGGTTTCAATTTTCGCCGGAGCAATAATAATCCACCAAGGCGCGGTAACTCGCTCGAACGTAACAGAGCGAAACAGTTTAGAGAGAGCGTGATAACTCGCGCGTACGGCCGTTTAAAGTTGACCGAGATAAGGAACGATAACAAATAGTGGGAGAGTTACGAGGCAACGGAGAAACGAGGTCGAAAGATCGGTAATACCCGGGGGAGAGCTTTTTCTCACGAAGCGCGCGGTGGTCTTCGCCGGGGTGCACGGGAGAGAAAGAGAGAAATGGTGGAAAGGCAACCGCCGGGGTTGCCGAGAAATATTCTACAAGAGGTTACCGGGACCGTGCATTTGCAGTATCCTGGGATTGCACGTCGGTAAATCCGCGAAATTCTTTGATTTAGTTTACCATTCCCGGTGCCGCGTACACATACATAAGCAGCCGCGGGAGAACGACCCGCACATATATGCCGTGCAAATGCTAAGATAAGCTCCGCGGAAAGAGATCACTCTGGATCAAGAAGCACTCACGACACGTCTTATTTCATTGTGCGTCGCCCTCCCTGCCTCCCCGCCGATCTTCGCTTTGCCACCAGGACTCTTCCGCCTCTTTCCCTCGCGTTCGAACGCTTTCTTTCCATACCGCGATATAATCGAGGAGATTCGTTTTTTGATATCGATTGTAAGCGAACGACGCGAAATATGATACACGGACGCTTAATAATTTAACGATGTGGACCGTAGCGCTGACCGCGAACACGGACAGCAGCTCCGATCGGTCCTCCGCATTTTACGACCGCCGCCGCTTGAGGAATGAAAAATTAAACGGCGAGAACCAATTTATTCGCGGGATACCCCGAGGTCGGCATTAATTCTACATTTGTATGCGACTTGTACACCTGGCTTACGAAAAACCTGTATTAACCTTATAACAAGCAGCATGTTACTGCCGCCGGCTCAAGATTCTATTAAATAGCAAAGCACGTACAACGGTTATCGTCGAAGTGTTACCCCCAACTGCACCTATTTTTAAAGGATCTCCTTGCCCGCCAACGGCTGGAAGCCATTAGCCTCGCTATTTCGTTTGTTAGTTTGTAAAACAGCGGTGCTTTTGTCGGACAAGTTTAATGAAACGGAGTGCCGACCATAGCGAAGCCTCGTTGCTCGTATTAAATTCCGTTTGACATCCTGCACAACGTCAATTTCGTCGTTTGCGCGGGTTTTCGTTCCGTATTTTATGCGAATCCTGTCGCAATAAGCGACACACGAGCACTCGTTGAACATGCACGCTCCTCTGTGACCTGACCGGCGAATTTTCATCGTTGACAGTTTGATTTTTTTCTCATTTTGCATTGAGATGCAACAGCTCATTAAAATTGTACATCGCGTGTCGTGCATTTTTTTAGAAGAATTATCCAGAGGACGGTGTGTGTGTGTGTGTGTGTGTGTGTGTGTGTGTGTGAAATTATTTACCGAGTAACAAGATGGACAAAAATGACAATTAGAAGCGCGGCGGATGGTGGCTCGTGATTTAAATTCGCGGGAGGATAATAAAGTTTGCAAATGTATACGCGACATGCTCTGCGATACTTTTCGGACTGATGTGTAAATCTGCCCCTTTCCCCATCCAGTCAAACCGACCCTTCAATCTCGCGTACTCTCTTACGTTAAATTATTAAATACATCTCTCCGTTCTGCGTTGCGAGTAAAATGAGTGAAAAGTTAGTTACATTTACCTGCAAAATTAGCTGCTCGTCGAAGGCAGCTATAACGCAGCACGGGCCGACAGCACTCACGCGTGCGGATAGGAATGTCGACTTGTTCATTCCGAATATTCCTTTCATTCCAACGCTCGCGCATCAAACGGAGCAGTCGTTAAAATTCAGATGGACACAGCTGTCTTGCATCATGAGGGAAAAGGTTGCTTCTCCAGATGGACGGGTAAATATAGATGGACCGCTCGTTCGTAAAAATTATTCCCCGCGATCCCTCTCGAACAAAAACGCGATATATCTGCAAAAGCTCCCGAATAACAGATACCTTTTATTCACGCGAGAAATAGAAATTCAATTCGACAAAGAGAGAGACCAACAAAATGTATTTTTGAATTCTTTGATAATAACATGCGTTATTTGTTTCGCGCAAACACGTAGGTTTTCACAATATCACACTCGCATGAAAATTTTCAATTAGATCATACAACGAAGGAGCCGCATTTTCAATCAAAGCTTAAGGTAAATAAAAGATCGTGGCGTGACTTTCGTTTCCCTTTTGTATATCTTCCCTCCTTTTCTCTCTTTCCTTCTCTCTCTCTCTCTCTCTGTCTATTTTTCTCTCTATCTCTACCCTGTCTACGCCGACTCACTCTCATCTGACGCGCAAACGGAAGAAAATTGTAAAATGCGGTGAGCGACTTTTCCCTCATTCATATTCCTCCGGTGTAGCACAGCAGCACGATTGGCTAACTACCCTACCATACGTACTACCGGATACCCTACCATTTCTCTTCGTCTCTCATTGCTTCTGCCGCTCTCAGACGCTAGCTTTTACCTTTCTCTCCTTCACCCGCCTACACAGGTACGCGCGGAGTAGTGTACACGTATATATGCGCAGCCGTTCTTCTCCTTTCCGCACACAGCTCTCTTTTCGTTTCCTCGCGATATAAATTCATCCCTCTAACTTTCTCCCTCCCTCCCTCCTCTCCACCCCTCCCTCTCTGTTTCTCTTTCTCTCTTTCTTTCCCTTCCTCTTTCCCTCCCGTCTCTCTCTTCATTTTCAGTCAACGGCTGTTCTGAGTAACGCATCGATTCACTTCTAACTCACCCCGGGGTGAAACACCCTCCGAAACCACCCCGGTCTCCTCCTTTTACCTCATTCCATCGCCTTTCAGCCCCCACCGTCGTCGCTGCCGGTTTACTCTTCCTGATTAGGCTTGAGGGATGAAAAAAAGCCTCATCTACGTTCCGAAGCGCCGTATAAAGACGTAAATGCCGCGGCGCCATCCGTCGATAGGTGGATTGGAACTAGCGGAATTCGAGGACGGGAAAGTGAGGATAGCGAGGTGGCGGATACTCGAGAGCGTGAGAGTCACGCGTCGAACACGCGGTTCATAGACTGATTAATCGCGCGTCGATTCGAATCATTTGAACGACACGGTAGTATATTATGTCATCGCGCGTATACCGACCGGCGGGATTTGCCAGTCGTTGCGATAAATAATTGCTTCTTCGCGCTGCTTTATTACGCAAGCATTGGTGCGACGTTGGATCATTATTTTGGCGCGTTACCGCCGCGACGTGCTTTTAAGTTTATTGACATTTAAAGGCGAGCTGTTCTAACGCGGCAAGCAAAGTGGTATCGAAGCGATTTCGCGACGAAAGATTTATTTTTCAAAGCGATTGCAATTTGTATCCGCGACACACGTTGTAGGAGAGACCGGGGCTAGAAGTCACACGGGTTAGTTGTCACAAAGCGTATATATTTCACTTAATAAATAAAGGAATATATCCTATCGCATGTACTCTAAAGTATCGAACGAGAAAGTGAATTTTTCTTAGTTGGTTGCACACATATACGATCGGTACAAAATTTATCAATATCTTGGAAACTTCGTAATTAGGATGAAATTTGTAATTACAGGAGTACAATAGGTGCAACATCTATTTTAATAACCGAACATCGAGGCGCGCGCGCGTGCGAGTGGCAGAAAATTGCTTTCGCCATTCGCGGGCGAAACTATCCATCGCCTGCCAGTCTGTAATTACTCAAGCGCGGTTAAACGGTCCCTATTGTGCCGTGCGGAAAGAAGTAACATTAACTGTTACATCGGACCGCGGACGTACATACATACATACATATATATACATATAAATATATATATATATATATGTACACACACATAATCACGCTTTAAACCGGGGGTGCGAACGTTACTCAGTGATATACGTGGCAAAAACTTGGCCACTTTATTCATATGCCTCCAGCTCCGTGTTCATAACCTTCCACGGCGAGAGTATATAAAAAAGCGGGTATGCAGCCACCCCCGTCTTCCCCCAAGTTGGCGCTCTGCGAACGCACCTATATTTTTTCCCCCGCCTCGGCTTAAATATGCTTAGATTCGGGATAGCTTGATATTATGTTGCTCGGCCCGGGGTGGGCGGCAGAGAGCGAGACCTACCGAGGTATTTCAACAACGACTGCGTTTCGCATAGCCCGAAAACTTTCCGCGACCGTGAACGCATACTTCATCGGCATTCGACGCCGATGGAATCGAAGTGTTGAAACGGCGGTGTCTTGAGGGGAGAGGTGGGGCGGGGAGGGAGGGGGGCTGGAAAAGAGGTTACTGAGCGTGGAACTCGTCGCGTTTTGCAAACGCTCAAGGCGCTCGACTGTCGGGCCTGGAACTTATTAAACTCCGTAATTAAGGGGTTCTTGATCACGCTGGTTTGGATTTAATTACGCGTCGGTCACGTCGAAAGTGGGACATTAATTCCGCTTTTCGCAAATTTCTTCCATCGCGGTTCCGCAAATTTTTCGACGCATTACCTGTTGCACTCACGAGAGCGATGTTTACGAAATCACCGAGTCTATTTGGAAACGATGTAATTTTGTGTACGTTGTATTCCTTCGTTGTATTCTTGTATTTCTTCGAGATGTCATTACACGATGCGATCAACGTGTTTTATTAAGTCCTTTATATACCGCTCAGTAATCGCGCGGCAGACAGTTCCAAATGAAGTATTAATCGTAATGAAATGGAAATTTGTACGAATGAATGGGAAAGAAAAAGGTTTGCCCGTCCACCTGCTCTCTCCCTCTCTCTCGCTTTTCTCTGTCAGAGAGCGCGGTTCCCTTACTTTTCATTTACGTTTCATATCCTCCGACCGTCCTGTCGCCGAATATTCTATTTCGACGGGCGCGGATATCAAAATGAGATCGTGTTTAGCGCCGCGTAGAGAATCGCAGCGAGCGAGCGCATGCCGAGTGGAATATTAAAATCTGGGGAAAAATCAAAACGCCACCGGCGGGATATGGTAAAAAGGGTGAGGCGTTGCTCTCGCGGTATTCGAACGGGAGATGAAAGTCGAAAACCAAGAATCCGGGGATAAATCACGTCGAGGGTTGAAAGGCGGTAGTGTTGGAGTCAATGGCCCTTGCCCGTAGTTGCTCGGGTTTTTGGTTTTTGCCATAGCATCCTCTTCCACCCGACTTCCCGGCCTCCGTAGTGTCCTGGGTAATGGACTAGAAGGATAATAATGCTCTGTTTTACAGCAGCGGAGTGCTACCTCGGCTTCTCCCTCGCCGCCGCTGGGTGTATATGAAAACATCCAGCAAAATATCCACCGGATACCCGCCTCCGTAAGTTTGAGGGATCGCTGGCGTACACTCTCCCTTTCCCGCGCTCCTCCGCTCTTTCACTGCCCCGCAGTGACTCCCGTCTTTCTTAGTTCGCCACTGTAGCCCCCGTGTAACCATTAATTCTTTCCCGCTCGCAGACAGTCAGGCCAGGTTTATCATTCCGAGTTAAAATTTTGACGCTCTCTTTAGGGTAATTCGCGCCTACTCAGATGGCCAATCGACTGATAAAAATCTACTTTGACGATACCGATACTTACTAACTTCTTCTCCCTTCAACTTTTCATTCGAAAAAGCGAAAATCCAAGGCATCATCGGAGTCAAAGAAATTATATTATTAGAATTAAACTGAACCCTCCCCCCTCCAACCGATTTTGCTATCATCGCTCCTATTGTATTGTAGAATTTACCGTGTTAGCATTTCATAACCGAAATTTCGACTCGGTGCCCGCCGAATCTTAATCGGTATATTCTTCAAACTACAAACTGGCGCAAGTTGATAAAGTCCACAGAAGTTAGCAGAATTTTAATTATGTTTGCGAGAGAATATGCGATGTGCCTAATGATTGATGTGTCATCGCCCAGGATAAAGTATACTTCAAACTAGTCGAGTCGGTTCTCTGTATGCCGGTGCACAGCAATTTTTCATACTTACACCGGTGTAACGGGGATGCGTCAACGTGTCCGGGAGTTGCGCGTATCAACGAGCGACTTTATAGAGTGGTCGCCGCGGTTACGTTTTGTCGATGCAGCTTTTATTTTTGTCGTTTACTTTTATAGCGAAAGTTCCGCGGCAAGCGAGCCGAATTCGAGGCGGCGAGAGGTAGTGATAGATACAGCCGGAATATAGCACGAAGAAGGTGCCGTGGGAGGAGACAGCAATAGTAACGTTTACGGGAATTGCACTTTCCAAAGAAATCCTACGATCTCCCTGCGAGTCTCCCTCGCTTCCTCCGGGAAGCGGTGGATGCTAACGTATGTATACTTTCACGCGTGATCACACGCAAGATATCGACGCCCGTTCTTGGCAATTATAATAATACAAATGAAGCGCAACGAAGAAGGGGGTGCCATTTTGGCTTCGCTGACTTTTAAAATCGCTATAAATCTAATACATTTTTTTATTGATTAATAATTTTCTCTTACTTTTTATCTTTTATAAATGTGAGTATAATCTCAAATAATGCAAGTAATATGAAAATAACTCTTCAGGAGCTGAAAATAAAAATAGGAGCCAAATCGGTTTCGGTGGGGTACCCAAGCTTAACGGTTCTAATATTGATACTATAGATAGTAACGTGAGAAAACTTTTCCACGTCCTCTCCTTTAATTTTCCATATGATTCGATCGCTTATAACATTCTATTTTATTCGATTTTATCTTCATGCGGAAAGACGGATGAACTATTCAGGTTTTATCGTATAAATTATACCTATATTCTCATAGAAAATAAATATTTCCCGGTGATACATGCTCTCGTATAAACACACGCTCTGTCCATAATATTCCGCTATATAAATATTAGTTTGTACATGATATTTGCCAACCGTGTCAACCACAAATGTAAACGAATCCCGTGCACCCCCGCATTTTGCTGTTACTGGCGGAACACCTGCATAGGTATCTCTACATTTTATCCATGCGCGCTACTACGTGTGTTCCTACGTGTATCCCGGGAGAGCGCGGCAACCATAAGAGCTTGGAAACGACCAAGGATAGGACGGACCCTACTACAGGTACTTCAATTTACGATATGCAGAAATGTTCACGCGGATATAAGGATAGGTGGTTTGAGTTTCCACGTGTAGGTGTGGACGGTGTGTATGCAATGATGGTCAGCAGAACGGTGCTCGTCTCAGCATTCCGCGTGTCGTAAAACGGACTCGATTCCACCGCGATATAGCCGTGCGCGACCGCGCCGGAGAAATTAGACGGATAAGCAGAGCGTAGAAAAGTTGCGTTACCGCCAGATATGTTAATTACGCAACAGTGCTCGAGTCGGGGAATAGGTCGATCGTGAAATTTACTATTCGGTTGCCATCACGATTTCCGTCCGTTTTCTGGTTTCACATTGCCAAATGGTCGATTTACTCGCCATGCTCCAACGAACAACGGCGCGGCTTTCCTCATTTTATCATTATCGTACGCTAAAAGACGCCTCGGAGAGATAGAGAATGGGGGGAGGGAACGCTGAAAAGCATCCTTACGTGCTATTTTGTCGTTTCAATTCAACGATCAGTATTTCTGGACGGTATGTATGAATATGCGCGACATGCGCGAGTTAACGCCGCGGTACCGCGCAGCTGTGTTTGCTTTCGTGTCTAAAGATGAGTCGGGTGCAGGTATCTGGAAAAACGAAGCAGCGTTCCTTCCCGCCAGACCTTTCGCTTTGCCGTTTGGAAAACAGAACGCGAGGTTAAATCATGAGGGCGACCAATGAGCTGGAAGGGAGAAAAGGGAAAGAGCGAGTGAGAAAGAGGCGCCATCATCCCGTTCCACCGTCACAACCACTCGACCCTACTTATTTCAATAGCTTCCCCTGCTTCGTTTGAATAAACTACGTCTACTGTGCGCACACACTCACTCCTCCCCCCCCCTCTCGCACACACGCATGCTCCCTCTTCAGATGTCTATCAGACGTGCACGTTCGCGAAATTTGCGCGGCCACCTACGAAAGCGACATTTTTACGCGCGTTATACTTGCGCGTAAACTTTTCATCGCGAACACAGACAGCATTAATACGCTGCATCGCCGATCAAGAATGTTGGCGAATTCACGATCTCCACCGTTGAGCTCCGCCGCCTTCGAGGGCGACCGTAATCGGACTGCAAAATTTCCAAAGCCTGCTTCTGAAGTATTTATGTACTCGTCCGCGTTTCCCCTCGCCTCGCGCGACCCTGCCCAGCCCTTGTATTCTCTTACCGCTCGTTTCCACTCTGTCTCTGTTTTTCATCCCGCCTGCAGCTGGCCCTATTACTCTTGCGAAAAAGCCGCGGGAGTTAATTCGAAGTCTTCTCTACGCGGGAAGGGTGTAAAAAACGGGCGAGGCACCACCATCCTTTCGTGCACTTTTTCGCCCTCTTTCCGCGCTCAGGTTACCGGCGTTGGCACTTGCGCCTAATCTTTATCCGATATCTCGATTCGCGGCTGTTGGTCGCTTAAACGCGCAACGGCGTGTGTGTGGGTGTACAAAAGGTGGAGTTGTACCGGACGACGGGATGTGTGGGTGGGGATAGCCGGTGAAAAAGTGCCGCGGTAATGCACGCTAGCATGCCAGCACTCGTGAGGGTGGAGTGGCACCTGAGCAGGTGAGCATTTTTAATGATAGCACCGCACAGCCCGCTAATAATAACCCGACACGACGAGAAGTTCGTCCGTGATAGTTGTATCCGCGATAACCGCGGGAAGGACTCATTAGCACTTTACGTCCGTGAATTTTCTCGGAGGAAGGGAGTGGAAGGAGATATATATATATATATTTTATGCTCCACTAAGACGATTGCAGTCGCGCGACCATGCGTCCACAGTGTGCGATGAAAAAATGTCAAGTCTGCCGTGTAAAGATTTCATTATCCCAGGAGAAATGACAGAGGTCGATTTAAAATCCGGCGCGAGTACTCGGCCGAGGCATTCGAACACAACGACTTACTTTCAAAACATTGCTCTTCACTTGTCCCACTCGTTTCCTTCTTTCTGTCGAAAAATCATTCCCCAACGGTTTGTCGGCGCTGTCCGTAACTAAAAACGCGATTAAAACGCATTACCGTCGTCGTCGGGAGTTTCTAGCAACGCGTTCTCCGCGGAATACTTCGGGAAAGCCGATGACAGCGGTTACGCGCGGGAAAAAGAAAACATCGGCGGACCTTTCAATTTGCGGATACCTCGGACCCGAAGCAATTCGTGGCTATGGGCGATGAATGAAATCTACAGAGAGAGGACTGATTTCAGAACGGCGCGCGCGTCTGTGTGTAAGTACGCGAGTGTGGGTAGGTCCAGCGCAAAACAAACAAGGCTTACCGCATTGATCGCCGTAATCCCGAGCATGTACGTAGTCTCCTGTATACCTCTCTCCTAACTCTCACCGATGTCCCAGCCCGGTGCCAGCCCCCTAAACCCTCATCTATGTCGTACGTAGCCCGGTAGTACGTGTGCGGTTGGAGAAGTGCGCCCGTACGTTTGTACGCGTCAACTTGCGCGCGCGTGTGTCTTTGTGCTTGCACGCGGATGGATTGTCACAACAGCCGGAGACACCAGACTAAACACTCCGACGATCGTGACCACCGACGCCGTGTGTTTCCATCGCGCAGTAATATCCGTGACAACATTACCCCCTCGTCGGGAGCCTCGATTTGACGCTAACGGTGTATCGACGGCGATGACGCGAGAGAAACGGACAAACCTTTCCGAAAGGGGTGGAAAAAACGACGCGTGCGATCGCGAAACCTCATTTAACGCGCGATCAGTGGTGTCCGCGTTTTGTTTCGTTTAGCGCGCGACCCGGCCTTCTATCGTCTTACGGCGTCTCGAGGCGTCCCACGCTGTAATTTTCGCAACGCTCCATGACGAATTTCGAGCACTTCGGCCTGGGATGCAATCATTCCGTACAATCCGAAATAATTACACGGTAACGCAAAATAGTTAATGAGGAACAGATTGGATCCCGACGGCGAGGGTGAGGGAAAGAGAGAGAAGAAGAGAGGTGTTGAAGCTCGAAAAACGGAACGAGTAATTAAGGAATCGGTTAATTTCAGGGTCATGTTTTATGGCGGGCGCGCTTCTTGCTCACCCTCTCCGAGTAGTAGAATGCAAAGAGAGGGTTAAAAACCGAAAGGGTTCGCCAATGATTTATAAACGGGGGATGGAAGAAACGGAAACATGTGCCACGTATTAAACGTTCTCGACTCTGAATTAACGATAATCGATAATCGCGTGTTTTATACAAGAAGAAAAGGGATTACGCCTACGCGATTTTCTCTATACGAGCCAGCCCTTATCGTGCGAGAATCTTTAATAACACTCGATAACACGAACCGTTGCCTCCCTCTTTGCTCATGTTTCCTTCCTCCGTTCGCTTTATTCATTCTTTGTCTACAATGTCGTTTAACATTGCACGAAGATCGGAAGCGCGGTAGGATTATTCGCGGATACCGTATCGCGCAGGATACTCGAAGAGGCTCCGAATATCCGGTTGCTTCAACGCGATATCCGTGACTCGATTTCCAAGAGCGCCTCGTTGAAGCGTCTGTGTCTACATATATATATATATATATATGTGTGTGTATGTGTGTACATATACTTACATATTTCCTTATTTCTTTCGTCCTGCAACCAGCAGTGCTATAGTCCTTTCAGATTTACCGTAAACTCGATTTATCCGGCGGTTGCGTATCACTCGCTCGTCAAATATCATGTATATATGCTCGACGTCGAAGGTGCTGGACGTGCTTTTCGCGTAAATTTATCCACCGAGACCGCATCGGAAGCATCGCGAAAATGCGATATGTATCACTGATACGAATGTAAACGAGCGCACGAGTGACAAGTCGTCTTACCATTGTAACTTTCACGAAGCGGGATAAATCTCGAACTTTCCGCGAGTTCTTTGATTATAAGTTTTCTAATAAGTTCCAAACTGAGCAGAGCTTTGTCGACAGCCTCGTCGCGGGAGATGAGCTTTGCGGGGATGCCAGGAGTAATAAATCATTCTTTACAAGACGCAATTATGCAACGCGCATTGCATAATGTTCCTCGGAATACGTAGGAAAAGGCAGAATCGGCCGGGCTTTTTCCGTGCGCCTCGTAACTGAAGCCGCGGAAAAAGCGAGGCGGAGAGGAGAAACGACGAAATACGGGCTGGCGTGCATATGCACGGCACAGTCCTGCTGGTTTTCATCTTCGTACACCTTTCCGACTGTCAGAATGATTCCGCTCGTTCATTTGTCCCAGGCCATCTGGAGAATTTCTTTGCGCGTAACCCTCGCTCTCGCGATATTTGTCGTTGTCGGCTGATATTTATTCCCGTTTAAATCCCTCGCGCGCACTTTATCGAGCGAGTAACCGAACGACGATAGCCTAAGATCGGTCAGTAATTCGCGCAGTAAGACACGAAAGCGATAATTCAGCGATTTACGCAAACGCGAGGCATCCGTAATTCCCTCGACTTTGTTTAGCCTGCGGATTCGGTAGCGTCATGTACGATCTAAGCAAAAAGGTCGAGCGGTATCGTCGAGGGACTGAAGGTGATTGCAAAGTTCCTCGTAGTGTTCGTGCGGTCGTACCGTCTGACGAGGTCAAAGGTACGGTCGCAAGCAAAAGAGAGACAGAAAGTGAGAAAGGGGCCGGGGGTAGTTCAGGTTGGCTGCAGCGAGGGTTGATAGCCAGGGCTCCACGTTTCATTAGCCCCGGCGGCTAACAGTTAACCGACAATTTAAACAATTTTTAACTTCGGAACTTTGCCGCGCGCTCACCCTCGTCTCCTTTCTCCGCGGCAGCCTGCGGCGTGGACGACAGCGAGTTGGACAAGGCTCGTCAGCGACCCCGGGCACAGTTTGGCTCGCGCTATAAGTATGCGGCGGAAGCGCGGGGGTGGAACGAGAGCTCGGGCGGGAGGAAGGACACGGATCAACTTCGCAATATGTGATTATAAGGATAGTTAAAGTTTTAAATCGGTGCGGAGCACGGTAACTCGTGAAACAACCGAGCTAAGTCGTCGGTTATAGTTTACTCCGAGTGTGTATACGTGTTCGCGAACCCACCGCACACACACACAAACGGTCGCGCGACGTGCGACCGTTGAGTCACGCGCGCACGTGCGCGCTTTTTAATTTTACCGTATATAACTTCGCCGTTCGTTTACCCGCGCTGTGTGCGCAGCCGTGTCTGGCTCTCGGCGAAAATTCAATTGGTCGCGTAAAATGTACGTACGCGCTCACCCTCTCTCTCTCGTTTCTCGGATTTCACGCGCGCTCACGACGCGAAACGAAAAATCCACTCGAAGACGTCGGCCGGCCGACATCAATCGTCGGCGGGCCACCACGCTTCTGAAACGGAGGAAACTCGGAAAATTGTCCCGACGGCGAAGCCGTGTAACGTCGCATCGATCGAATTTCAATTAGCAAGGTTATACGATCTAATAACGCCGACGTGAATGATTTCGGGCGCACGGAGGGGGCCAAACATTTGCGCGGCACGATTGAAAATATATAGCGCGTGACTACCCGTGTACGAGTATTAATTAACATAAATTATGTTTATACCATAGCGGTAATGCACTTTTGTTATTTTAGTTAATAATGCCTGGTTAATAATACGGTCACGCAGTAAAGCGTTCAAACAAATTGAAATGTACCGCGATGATCTCTATTAACCGCTCAACTGATGCATCCGTAATGGGAAACCGCGCGGGGAATTAATTGCAACTGTTGTCTTTGCGTGCGCAAATCGTGGCCGCGCGATTTGTTTCGCACACTTAGGCGCGGAGAAGAAAGATATTCAACATATCGCAGCGCGAGGAAGAGAAGCGGATCGGTTACCAGCGATGCGCCGGTAAGCGTCGTACGGAAAGCGAACACGCCGGCTAAATATACGAATAATGTACACGAACGGGAGCAAACATCGGTTCCAATCAAAGTAAACCTGTCAATTCTTCCCTCCACATCGACATAACAGCATCGCGCTTTCCTCCCCCGGAGCAATCGCCGGCTGGCGCATTATTTCCACCTCCCCTTCCCCCGGTTATATTTCCAACGTATTTTGTAGCACGCAATTCCGCGATTTCATTCGATAAAATTCGAAAATAACGCACGTCGAAGCCGCGGTACGGTTCGCGGCGTGCCATATTGAAATTTTTGTCAGAGGGAATACCAGGAACGCACGTTTCTCCCTTTGCCGAGACCGACCGAGAGACAAAGAGAGAGGGAGGCCCGATGGAGAGGGACGGTATTTCGATGGCCTGTTGCCGGCACGCCGCACGCCAGTAATATGCAAATAGCGCGACTGAAGCTCACCTATACGATGACAGAGACACTGGGCGGCGGGATGCGCGCGGGGGAAGGGGGATCGAATGTACGTAACTGTACACGTCGGCTTTGATCAAGTGTAACAGCCCTCCGCGCTGGAGTGAACTCGATGAACGTTACGCGTGTAACCATGGAGTGTGGAAGAATTCGCGTTGTAATTTTCCCGAAAATTTCGCCGCTCCCTTGCCCGCCGCGCTCCAGGTATTCGAGCGCGGACGTTCTCGCTCGCGGCCGCGCCGGTTCAATATACCTACATTAATGGGCATTCTCTGATCGGGCTGATCCAATTTAAAACAATTTCCTAGCTGCAGCGACTCGTACTTTTACGCGGCAAAGGGTTTCGGCTGTGTAATTGAAATATCAATGCGCAATATCGCGGGGTATAATTGGGCCTGATCAAGTCGGCGGTATCAGCCGCGCGCGAAATAGAAAAAAGGGCAAAAAAAAAATGAGAAAATTGCTTTTATTCCATTAACGAGAGACCACAATTTCATGAATACGCAATTTTGCGTATGCACCGTCGAAGAGTTCTCAATAAGTCTTTAGAAAGTTAAAGAGCCGAAGTCGGAAAGTTAGGCTTCTCCGGAAATTTGGCGAAATCTCTCAAAATGTGTTAAAAGTGGATAGCCTTCAAAAATTACGAAAGTATTGATTGCTGGGGAAATAATAGTTTTGCGTAAATACACGTGTAACGTATAACATGTTTTAAATACGATGTTGAGTTTTATTGCTGATATGCAAGTGAGGCGTTCGATTATGTTACATATTATTCGGCACGGTACGACGGATTAATTATTTCAACGATTTATATACATTTGCTGCAATCGTTGTATCGCAGAACTCGAGAATTGCGACACGTATAATGCATACACTGCATTATATTATCGCTGTAATAACTCGTTACGTCTCGAATTTTGCTATTTCGAATCCGTACGATATCCCCCTATGTCTCGATCGATGCTATTCAACGAGCACTCAAGTGGAAGCATTTTAAAATGCATTGTAAAAGGTATTTAAAAACATGGAATTTCGATCCTCTTTGAGGTCTTGCGTTACAAAACGCGTAACGGTCCAACTCACACGCAGATCCACGCCCCAATCCAAATGCAGAGGTACAGAAGCGCAGAATTAAAAGCCGGAAAATACGATCAACGTGTTTATTTCCGATTAGTTATCCTTTAAAATGAAATTTTTGTGAAATTTAACCTTTTTTTATTTATGCTTTTCACATATACGCGTTATTTGCGGTTCATTAAATTTTAGAACACATTCGTCCCGCCCTGCGCAGGATTTGCACGAAATTATCTAACTGGTAGACCGGTGAAAGCAAGAGTATAGAGCAGTTGGCGGATCAACTTGCAAGAGAATAGAATAGCAACAGAGCTGTAATTAAAATAGTTTACGAACGCGTCCTCCAAAGGCAACCACGAAAGATCCACACAAATGATCCTTTGATCAATGAACTCAGGTAGTACGTGCGTTTGTCTGTGCGCGCCGATTACCACTAACAAATACACACGCGCTCCCTTTGTCTCGAATAATTGGGAATCGATATATTAAACACGACGTTTGACGGCATCGTTTAATGGTGCATGTGAACGATGCAATAATTTTTAATATTCAACTGACAACGGATTAAAAAAACACATGGTTCAGCAAGAGGATATTTTTAGATTAAACTCCCCGCGAGGTAAAACGAAGACGGGTTTCACCGTGATGCAGAGTTGCGAATTGTCATTCGTCGTTAAACATGTATAAATACGCGAATAAATTCCCCGCAACATTGCGGGGCATTTCAAACGATGGAAATCGGTTTACGAGCGATTAATTTAACATCGATGCATTGTCGGAATTTTATTTACAAAGCCGGCTACACGACAAGAGCGCACTAATAGAAAACCTATAAAATAGAAATTCTGTAAAAAAAAATAAAAAAACACATTCGGAGACTTTCGATCGAATGACTGACAGCGGGCAAGTATTTGGCAGGGTAGCGCGCGCTGAAGGGTGTGTAGATCTATGTGTGCATCGCGCTATGAAGGGTACAGAATCGACGGAAGGGGAGAACAGAGAGGGAGAACGGCGACGGCAGACGATCCGGGCTCTGTTAGCAGCATATTGTAATGCGTCGAGAAGTTGGCGAATAAATCGAAGAAGCGTTGAGAGTAAAATTAGATAACAACTCTCGTTCTGGCTGCTGCCGGTAGAGAGCGGCTCTTCCCGAACTTTTAAGGACCATCCTCTTACGCCCCATGCCTCAACCATCGCGGCTCATCTCTCTCTCTCTCTCTCTCTCTCTCTTTCTCCCTCTCTCTCCCCTTTTTCCTCCGACTTGCTCTTCCTGTCTTGATTCCCGGTCGTACTTCTTGCCGGCGCGGCAGTCCCCGACACCCGATCCCTCTCTCTCTCTCTCTCTCTCTCTCTCTTTCTCTCTTATTCGTCGGCGCGATGAGGGTTTTACCTCCAACCACTCATTTATTTAGAGCTTACATTATTAGGCGTTATTCCACTTCAACATTTGTCCGTTTCAAACTAACAAATCGCCCCGCGGAAAGAAAGAAATACTTCTCGATTTGTCTTTTTCTAATCAAAGTAGGCTTTGAGTCTTTGTCATGGTAATATGATTATCACGCGCTGCTATACGACACGCGGATTGATTGTAGCTGTTATTACTCGCATGATCGTGCGATAGGATAGGCAACAAGGTCCGCAGATTCATGTAGATTTCGAAACGATCACTGTACTTGTGTGAATTTCCATATCGAAGCGACGTGTCACAGCGTACGCGGTTTACATTTTCTCCCCGTCAATCTATTTGTAAATGTATCCGGCGCAATTATAACAAAAGAGATAAGCTTCGGAAGATTTGACTGGAATAATAATCTTTGGTTAATCCACTGTATCGCGTGCCCTGTAACCTTTCACTGATCTCACTTTCCGAATTTTCTCTTTGAAACGTCTAATTTGCGTCAACGTGCCGCATCCTCGAGCGGAAGGCTCGGGAGCTCCCTGAATTCAAGTACAATACCCTCCCGAAGCCGTAAAGCCCGTCTCATCAGTGCACCGTTGGATGATGCTTCTCGCTTCGAACGAGCGCGACGACTAAGGGCGGAACGAAAGGAGAGATGAGACGCGGTAAAGCAAGCCAAGACCCGCACCATGAAGCGAGTGTCCCGATCAAACGAGCTATTAGACCCGTGTTACGGCAACCTTCGCAGCAACCCCTGTCCGCCGGACTCTGTGTCGCCTCTGGGCCCCTTGGGAAGCAACGGTCTGCCTATTACATTCCACCACCCCCTTCCACCCCTGCCTGCAGCGTAACAATCATAAATCTTCACGCAGCGCCCAACTCCTTACTTCGACTCCGTACCCAAAGCTGTCACCTTGTCGAGGTAAATACCCTACTCCTTAATCTTGTCGCTGCGGCAAACTGGCTGTCACTTGCTT
This sequence comes from Dinoponera quadriceps, assembly GCF_001313825.1. NCBI lineage: Eukaryota > Metazoa > Arthropoda > Insecta > Hymenoptera > Formicidae > Dinoponera > Dinoponera quadriceps. Next base: position 1,698,431 of record NW_014558238.1, read on the forward strand.
TTGCCAGACGGTACGCGCCGCTGAATGTGCGACGCTGCCTCGAGTGAGTCGAGCATAAGAGGATGTGAAACGGGAGCGCGAGTCGTCGTCGTCGTATCTGCTGTGACGCGTGTCAGAATTGCGGCTCACTGCTCGAGAGAATGAGAGGCATAGGCGCGCGCGTGATTTGCAAGATATAGGAGTCGATAAAGTGAGCTCAGAACGGTTTGCGAGTGTCGCGATTCCGATAAACGTCGGGTATATCGTGGAGAAGTCGAAAACAAGAGATGCGTATTTTTTCTCCTCGCACATTTCAAACAACTGCACGAAACTGCAACCATATATTTGATTATGAGAGAAAATCCTTGAAGCTATGAGGATATGCGAGAAAAAGTTTTACGCAAAATTATTCGATAATTATGCGTTCCAATTTTCCAACAATATATTTTTCAATATATTTTCTCTCACTCCTCGTAACTATTTTTACGAGGCGCCAACGTCGCGCTCTAAGTAGATACAGACGCGCCGTGTCGGACGAAGTGCCGCTCGCACGCGCGGCCGACGCAGCGCGTCTGTATCTACTTATTGCGTTCCGTCCCGTTTGTCGCGCTGATGCGGTGTTTTAAAACAGTTCGAGTAACACGTTTTTATGGCGAGAAATGAAATGAATCGTCGGCAGTGACTGAAAATTATCGTCGCAACGTTCACTTAATCCAAAATCTTTTCTCCCCGCTTAATCCTCCTGAATTAAATTCAAAGTCGATCTTCGCTACCGCGTCTATAAAGACCGAGTGAAATTTTCGTTCGCTGTCAGCCAATATAAAAACGCGACGCTGCTAGCTGCACTTCTGAAAGGATTTGCCCCGGAACCTATGAAAGGGAGAAACGCACGTCAATTTCAGGTGCAAAAGTATTTTCGCGATAACGAATTCCCAAACGGGTTGACGTGGGGCTAATTATGTTTCGGGTGACGAGATCAAATAGGAGGTCGGAGGGACAGTTCTGAACGCAGGAATGGACACGTGAGAGAGTGCGTAGCGGTACAGGATACGCCGAAGTGGTTGGGGTGCCCTGCAACCGGGCATGGCAAGCGCGGCGGTTTGCGGAAAGCCGCAGGCAGGCTGAACCCGACGGATCTGGAATAATCATTTGCAGCCTGAATACATTACCCGTGCAATTTATTTTGGTTTGTTTCGGTTTTGTTTCCATGATTTAGTGGCGCGGGTCGCAGCGTAGCGTGGACGGAAAGAGATGGCGCGGCGGAGCGAGGGAGAGGTAGAGCGCGATGTATATGTGTGTGCGGAGGAATTCGTGAAAATGCGCGCGCGGGGGCTTTCAGTCCCTCTCTCTCTCTCTCTCTCTCTCTTCATCATTCATCGTTTACTTTCCCTCTTTCGCTCGCTCTATTGCGGGTGCACACACACACACACACACACACGCGTGCCCTCGACGCATACAGTGCAGTCGCATCGCCTCTCTTCCTCGTTAGTTTTCGATCCGCGTCTCTCTCGATCCGCCGGCCCCGGCAACCTGCTGTGCCGCGACCGAGCGTCTATTGATTCCTGACGAGAGAGTAATGTTCCTCCATTAATGATCATGTCCTGAATAAATCATTCGATAAAATGGACCCGTTGTTCGTGCGCACCCATGGCCGGGCCTACGTCAAGCCAGCCGGAGGACAAGCGCCAACAAATTGGCATCGCCTCTCGTACGGCGTGCATGTCTCGTGTTGTACCTCTCGAAAGGGAGAACTGTGCTTAATAGCTTCCCTCAGATTTCCTCTTCCGTGCGGTAATGTTCGGGAGACCCGGCCCCGCGATTTTGGAATCTCCGCGAACCATTAAGTGGTAATTAGGGCTCCTCGTCTTTCACACCCGAGATGTCGATACGCCTTGAATGAATGTGAATCGCGATGGTTGAGACGGAACAAGCGTCTCTATACGGATTGACTTTATTGCACAAATTTATTATTATTATACTTCTGTTGAAAATTTGTATATTTTAGCCGAGATATTATCGAGATATCGATAATAGTGATAGAAAAAAGAAATCCTCGTAATTCTCGGCCCCAAAGTTTCATGTATAGAAGAGGAGAAGATTGCAGCTATTAAGAGAAAAATAGAGAACAGAGAGAGAAAGAGAGAGAGAAGGAGGGAGAGACAATACGGTAGTGAAAGAGAAGAGAGACAGCGGAAGAGAACGCACGCGTACTTAACTGCGGCAAGTAAAGCTCAGGAGCTCTCGATGCATCTCGCAATTGGAATTGGCGTCTCTTGAGACGTCGGGAAATGAGCCTGCATTGAGACAAATGGCATGGGAACGATGAATCATCGTACGTCAAAAGCAGGAAGTGAGGGCACCATTTTGCAGCGGCATGACGGAACTCTGTGAAACATAGCCGGTGGTATATAAAGAACCGTTTTCTCTCCTCTCTTTCCCTATCTTTTCATTGACGAGCCAAGCCCGCGATACGGTATCTTTGTACAGGGAATACCGAGTCCGATGATTGGAAAAGGTAGATTACAAACCGACGCAGCCAACAAGACTGAAAAGCAGTTGTGTAATTTGCCTTTAATTTGTACGAATACAGAAAACAATTTTGCTCGTTTCTAATGCAAGGCCTCGCGAATCGTAATCTCAGAAATTCTTTTTCTTCTCGCGGTATTCAAGTTTGACGGGCGCATTTGAAATTTTAATCGATTGCATAACAAATCAGTCATAACACACACACACACACACACACACACACACATCTTCTACTTTACGACGTCTTGATTGATCAACAACATCAAGTAAAAGTGCAAAATCCAAACGACAAAAATCTGCTTCGAAGCCTCGTGCTGAAAGAAACATCCGTATAATGGCGGTGCCGAAGGATCGCCTTAGAAAAACAAGGATCGAGCAAAGACGTACCGTGCTTCGCGCGAATGTTCTTACGCATCTCGGCGAAAAAGAAGAACAACGGGTCCTGGCAGACTCAACGAGCAGGAAAGCGCGCAACGAAAAAAGGCGAGCGCAACGCGGACAAGGCGACACTAAAGGAAAAGCCTCGGAAGGCGATTCGTGTACACGCTACTCGTATACCGGTGGACTACTTTCAGCCGGCTCGTTAACGTGCTCCGACAGCCAGACGCGCGAGAAAGAGAGATAAAGGGAGCTGGAGAGAGAACGAGAGAAGGAGCGGGAAAGGCTGAAAGGAGGTCGAAGCATTTTCCAATTAGCGTTAAACAAATATCCACACGCCTTTCACCCCCGGTAACGCCGGGCAATATCCACGGCTGCTGCAGCTGTATTCTCTCTCTCACTCACTCACTCGCTCGCCGAACATGCCCGAAGAAAAGGGGTAGCTTCACGGAGATGTGCGCGATGGGGGACAGCGGGACGGGGCGAAGGTGGAAACAACTCGTTCGTCGACAAAATAAGAAGAGCGGAAGAAGAGGGTGCCGGCGAGTTACAGCTCGAATTGACGAACGCGAAAGAACTGAGCGGAATTTCGCATTTAATCAGCCAAGCAACGAGGCTGCGAGAGAGAGAGAGAGAGAGAGAGTCGCGAGCCAGTCAGGAAAAGCGCGAAGGATAAAGCGTAGAAAGCGCTAAATGGTATCTGAACTGGTTCCTTTCTGACGAGCGAACAGCCATTTGGTCGGCGAGTCGGGAAGATGGTGAGATCGGGATCGGGGGGTGGCGGCGGCGGTGGGTGCTTTTAATCTTTCGCTCGTGCGAGGATGCGCCCATTACTGCAAATTAAACTCCCTCGGGAGCCCCCGGCGTGTGACTACCGCACGGAGCAGAGAGAGCTACAGTAATCTGTCCACGAGGAACGTGTATATATACGTACGGCGCTGCGTCTGGTGAAAAACGGTCGGAGAACCAGATGCCCGTCGTCCTGGATATACGATTTATAGCCGTTGCCCGTACGACACGCTGCGATCGTGAATGAAAGAGATTAACTTCTCGCGAGAATGGCGGCGCACGGGCGAACGCGCGCCGCTGGCGATCGCGCGCTGCTTTATTCCGGGTTGGCCAACAAATTTGCGGGACGACATGGCGGAACGCTACGTTCGATGGTGATCAAACGGGAAATAAAGAAACCCGAGAGTGCAACGACGCTGCCGAGGAGCGCTCCAAATTGTTTACACCTGGCGAATATCGCGCTTCCCTCGTAACGCAGGAATACACCGGCTCCGGTATTAGTCGCATCGGGCAAGACGAGGGCTGAAACGCATTACGATGTATGCGGCTCATCGTCGGCCTTTCAATCGCACTTTTCTCTCTCCCCCTTTTTTCGTCCTTCATAGGCACGCCGAACGAACCGGTAGTTCTAATTGAATATCAGGCGAAATGTAATTACGGTTGGAATTCATGCTTCGTCGGAGCAAATAATTTGCCATGGCACGGAACACAGTGGAATGGTAACGAGGGGATAGGACGGAGGGTGTGTTGAGAGCGCGCGCGCGCGCGAGCGAGCGAGCGCGCTCGCGCACAGCCAGGGGTGCGGAGGCGGCAGAGCTCGATGCGTTATCAAAACTTTGATAATCCAATCGATTACCAATGCAATAATTGGTGGCCGAGCCGACGGAAGGGGGTGGGATTTTCGGTCGTGCTGGGATTCGGCGGAAAGGGTGGGTGGGTGCGGAGCCGCGGGGGGTTAAGTGGAATGGGTGGATACTCGTATGTCGGGGTGATATGGGAAGTGGGTGGCTGGGTGATCGGGGTTCGGAGGGTGGTGCGGAACGCGAGGAAGGGGCGGGNCGCTCATCAAAGAGCCCCCTGTGCTCGTAATATCTGTCCGGCTAATCCATTTACCGACAACGGTAATTCTCTGCTGTCGCCGCCGCTGCAACCCTCCAGCCATCCAGTCTTCCACGAAACAGGATGTTCATCCCCGCAAAATGGAAGAGGCAGGGTCACGTGATCGTAAACGAGTTTCGATGCAATTCGCAACGTTAATCCCGGTATCGTTTCTGTGATCCTTGCGCGAGCCGAAAAGACAAGACCGGGGTGCGAACGGTATTACCAACTTGATGTAAGCCGCGGAATCCCGACGGTGTCGATATATGCAAATACGTATGAATGAAATTGCTAAGTTTCGCGTCACAATTAACGCGACGACGTCGCGTCTGGAATCCATTCGGATTATCGATTATTATAATCAATCCCCGACCGCGTTTTGACGGGAGATCTTACGAGCGGGTACTGCGAAACTGCCGCTCCTTATATTAATGCAATCGCACGAGTGATATCAATGCCTTCGTGGTAACCTTGGAAGACAATTTTTCTCATCGACATAATCGCGTATAAATGTTTTACAGATCGGATTTAGTCGTCGAGACGGAGGAAGAGCAGAAGCACTGGTAAGCAGCTAATTTTATTATATTTCCGCTTGCACAGTTTCCGAACTCTCGATAATCGGATCTAAAATCCGTCCTAGAATTAGGAGATGAAAACCCCGGTGAAATTAACGCGATTCCGGGAAGAAATTTATATTCCGTAAATAGATTTATCGTTTATCATTCGACTCGACTGGTAATTTATTTTGCAAACGCACAGCTCACGATGCCTTCGAGTGAATTTGATCTCCGCGCTCAACATATTCAAACATTTGTGCCGTTACAGACGTTTAATATATTTTTCTGCGAAATTACTCGATTGCTTTGCGGCATCACACAAAGTCCGAACAAGTTGAGATTTGATTACTAGCAACGCATTCTGCCGGTGAACGAATCCTAAAGGGCGAAATTCACATGAGATTCAAGGGGATAGTTCAAGGGCGTTCATGCTCCGCGAGCGATTGAACATCAAAGGTCTTTAGCCGTTTGACGCTTCACATGTTTACATTCAATAGGCAGCGCAAATGTTCTAGGTACTATTAGCAACCGGGCGCTTGGTAAATCTACGACTGACTGATTCGTGTTTAACTAGCAATTTCCAGACTGCGCGATAAAAAGGGAACGCCGCGGTGTATCAGCGCCGCAGATGCTTTCATTTAAGTCGCTGGCGAAAAATCAGTCATTTTCGTTAACGAAGATATTACATTTCACCGTCGCATCCTTTTTACCCTCGCTCATTTAATATGTTCTCGGAAATCTCCCAAGAGAGAGAGAGTGAGAGATACTCCTTTTTCGGTCTAAATAAATCAGCAGTGGTAGATCCACTACTGTGGGCAATTTCGAAAATATCTAGATATATATTTAGCAAATTGTACTTGGCTAACAACTTTATCTATATCTTGAAGGGAGTCGCGTCTCCCGTGTACGTCTGCGCTGTCATGTTGGATATTGCTTTCTGAAATAAACCTGGGGCATTTTTTAAAGTTATTATTCTCTTTCGCGACGCAGAACTGGAACCGCAAATTTCCCGAAAAGCACTTTGCGGAATATGAGATTCGCTCGAAACGCTAATGAAATCCGAAGGGCAACGAGCAATTTCTGAAGGTGGCTTACTGGCCACGGCTTAATCTAACTCGGAGCCAGACTTTGCGCCGCGGGAGTTTCGTGCCGTTGGCTCTCGAGGAAGCCATCTCCGAAACTTGTCCCCTAAACGGGGAAGCATACGTCACCAACAATGAAACTTAGTTCAATGAGAAAGCCCGGGGTGTCGATTCGTGAAAGTCGGCTTAAAAACGTGGAATATAAAAAAAGATGTATATTATCCGGAGCGCGCGTGTGCGCGTTCCCGATGAAAATATATTCTCCGCGATGCGTAACTTGCGCATTTTTTCCGATTTATATTCGTATCTCTTTTTTCATACGCCTCTACATCCGAATGAATATTGAAATGCATATTTTAATATTTTACAAGATTATTAAGAGAGCTATATTCGAACCAGCCAATCGCATTTGACTCTTTGAATAAGACTCTTTAATTCCGTCCAACGGAAATAGTAACTGAATAAGCTCCCAAATAGTTTCGTTAGTCGTGTCTTTCGCAAGACACGTGTATTAGTCTAAAGTTGATGTCCACGTGACACATAATCCACGTTGATCCTCATGAATACGAGATACCCAAAAGCAGCAGATAATGCTATCCGTTGTAACACGCATAATTGACATTTATATTGTACGTACCTAGAGACGGCCTTTAAATCGGATACATAATTAAATGTATTATACTCTTCTTTATAGATTTTTATAAGGATATTTTATAATTTTTCACATTTTACTGGATTTTATTCACTTAATCATATTTACATTACACGACAAATTTGATCGATTTTTAAACTGAATTAAATACGATACCAAATTTAGCAAAGCGGATCTTTAATCAGAGACGAATGGCTTAATTTAACGCTATGAACGCACGATAAAGCTATTTGTATATTTGTATACGCATAATAAGTTTTCACTGAATTCTTAAATATGCAAATTTATTGACCGCGAGATATTATTAGTACTTCGCGATATCTTTAGGATAAATTTTGATTCATAACAAACCTTGTATAAGTTGTTCACACTTGCGCACTTCTAAATATGGACCGTTATATTTTAAATAATGATCAATATTACATCCTTCCATGCATATCTCTTAACAAACATCCGTGTTAAAAAGCACAAATATCACAGAGAAAAATCATCGTTCCGCAGAATTTATCATTTTGCGTGAATACTCTCTTCTCTGTCTGCGCAGTAGTCGCGGTTGCGATGTGTCCGGCCACAATTTTTCCCAGCAATTTGTCTGGCGAAACATAACACAGATCTAAAAGGGCAAGAAAAAATAGCTGGCTGCGGTCCTTCTAAAAAAATATAAATTGCTTCACGGTTAAAAAAGCAACACAAGATTATACTAATAGGAAGTACTACAGATAAAAATGGAAGATAATATTTATCAGAAGATGTGCAACTAACGCAACATGGAAAGAACTCACGAAAATCTAGTAAATGGGAAAAAATATAAAAGTCGCACTTCGATAAACTTAACGCTAAATTAAAAAAACAAAATATATTGATTGCATTCACATTGAAAATGTATGTCGCGCTTTTCCATTGATATTTACGATGCAACGTCCGCTTATACTACGTATTAGCGTTCAACCTATGCGATCGGTATTTTCCTCGGGAAGTAAAACTCCATTCACATATATTGTACTTTTAGCTATCAAAGGCTTTTATCGCTCATGACCTCCTGATTGAAATCGGCCAACCGTTTTTATTTTATATGTCGGAGAACGCGAGCGTGATTCGAATGGTGCAGCCAAAGAAGTGCTTTCGCGCTTTTGTAAGGAAGAAAACGCGCCATCCAATTTTATCATACATCCTATATATCGATATATTTCCGTAGCATTCTGTAAAATTTGTAGCAAATATATAGCCTAATGAATTGCTTGTAAACATCCAATAAACAAAATTCGCGTGGGTAAAACGTCTGTTGGAAAATAATTTTTAAACTACATATTTGCTCACACAAAGGATCGTATAGAAAAGCTTTCTCCTTTCTACGGAGACGCGTTATTGTTCGAATACAACGGAATGGTGTATTATAATCATGGAAGAAATATGGTATAGCTTACTTATTATTTTTCTCACACATCAATTTGTCCGTTGAAACCTTCGAGACACGCGTGTGCCATTCGCGTGGAAAGGGCTGGTTGCCTTTCAGAATATGGCCTCCGGGGTCGTTCGCTCGATATTTATTGGAGTTACACATAGGATGTAGGGGGCATATCCGGTATAATGATATCTATTTTCCGGACGGCAACGCGGGATGAGTAGAAGCACGACGAGCAGAACCAAACGCAACGAAATGGAACAGCGAGGACGACTACACGATGACGTCGGCGCGCTCTGGTCTCTCGTAAATGGAGCCGCGTATGCTAGGAATGAAGATAAATAAAATGAAACGAAAGAAAATAGAACGGCCGGAGAACCGAGGGGAAAACGTGGGCGCGATATGATGGTGGCGATGCCGAAGGTGTTATACGTGAATACAATGCCGATTGTCTGAACTGGATGTGTCCTTCTCATCGATAAACCGCCGTGTATCGACATCGATTTCCACTTGTTCTATCTTCTCCATATCATCCTTTCGATATCGACATACATAATAAGATACAAATGAGAAACGCGATTGTAAAACTCGCCGAATCGGAGGCACACAATTTTGAAGAAAAGCGTTTATTTACGAATCGTCGAATTAAAATAATAAACTGAAATTTATAATATGTCGCTTTCTCTCTCTCTCTCTATGTGACTCTCCGTGTACAAGTATTTCCTCTTAGCCGAGGACACCGAATGCAAAGCGCGCCCAGAAACGCCGTTTGTATGAAGCGGCATGACTGTGTTTCCATGCAACAGACATAACCCACCAAGAGAATAAGTAGCTTCTCTGTAACAGGTGCAGAAAAATACAGTCATAATACGGCGAATTTCGTACCGCGCCCGTGCGGCACGAGTATAAAACCGCTTAACGGACGGTCACCGAGCATCGAGGCGTGGTTTCTTCGAGGCAAGATTCAACGAGTTCCAAGTCGTTGCCGCACATTCATAATCGCATCATCGCTACGTAGGGCCGCGGAAGAAGCGCGAGAAAGACGGCACATGAAATACGTCCGCACCAACAGTGTTAGCCTGAGAATATAAAAGAGATTCAGAGACAGAAGGAAGGAGAGAGAGAGAGAGAGAGAAAGTGTAAGCGAGAGAGCGGTTTCCGACGGTGCGCGTATCGAGCTCACGTTAGGTAAAACGCGGCGGCGGAAAAGAGCACGAACGAAGATGACACGGCGGACGAAAAGAGGAAAGGGGGAGGTCAATGGCTCCCACGTGCCAGAACGTGCCGCTAGAATTTAAATGTATTTTATTTAACAGGCAAAAAAGCGCTCTCTCTCTCTCTCTCTCTTTCTCTCCGGACGTTCGAAGGCTTTGAGCCTCTTCCCTCGTCGCGCTCTCCCCCTCCTCTGTCCTACTACTCGTCTTATTGAGAATACTCGTTAATTACGCGCGCCTCCCTCCGGCGCACCGCCGCCCTTCATGATTCGACTTCGCTTCGCCGGTCTCTGTTCTTTCGCTCTAAACGTTGAACTCGCCGTCTTTTCCAATGTGAATTAAAAGCGTGCAGGGAGCGAGGCTGTGTTTTCAGGTGAGACCAGCCGGAAAAGAGACGACGGGAATATTCCCGCTCGCCGATCTTCCGCTGTCCGGAATATTTCGGCGCGTATTCTTACATTCGGTCCGATGAATCGCTGATAAGTGAAATTGTGCGATCGCACCGGCGTTAATTGATATACCTGCGCATCCGTGTCGCGAGGAGGAAATTTAATTCGTCCCGAGGAGAAGACGTTTCCTCGGAAAAGTTATACGAGAGAACAGCGCCGCACAGTTACTCGAGCTCCAAGCGATTCAGACACACTTCAGATTTACCATACACGTTGTATATTCACACTCTCTGGATTTTGAAGATCGTACATATCCCACAATGCCTGTTACATCGCGCGGGTAAGTTCACGAAAGGTTTCCCAGAGTCATTACGGCTGGAAAACGGAGTCCTTTTGAACGTTTCTTGCGAGCTCTTTTTAACGCTTCCTCGCTACCTGGCATTAACGCGGCCTCCAAATGTACGTAAACCCGTCGCAAAAAGTGCGCACCGAGAGGTGAGGTAATGGATTTGACAAGATACTCCCCGAACAACCATTATATTCGGTACGTCTACGTAGTAACAACACGATATCAGCCTTCTGAAACACTGAGTGCGAGAGAAAGGCTACCATCCATTTATTCATAGCGCTTCATAAATAAATGTATGAAAGCAGCAACGCGCGCGCGCACGAGAGAGCGCCAGCCACCGGACCAGTGTTCTTCTTTTTCCATCGGCGGTCTCGCCGGTATAGGTAAGCTACCTTTTTCGAGTTGTATACATTTATTGTGCGATAAGCAAGAAATCCAACAGGCGTACGCTTAACGTACTACAGGTGAGTTACAAGATGGTCCATTTACGCGAGATTACCGGCGGACGGGCGAACGGGGATTAAAAGCGCGATAGAGACTGCGCGCCGTACGAGTTGTACATTTTGTGTCACGCGCGGCTGCGAAAGTTTGAGATATAATTCATATCCGAACGCGTAGCTGATATGAACCCGCGCGGAGATAGATGCCGCGCGCTCAAAATGCCATATACGGGATAACGTTCTGTCGTAGGTGGCGGATTACCGCAGCGGGCGATGCATAAAACTTCCGCGTTGTCCCTGAAACGTCCACGGTTCGGCTAATTAAGCCGGCTAATTAAAATGCGATAAAACACTTTTTGTTGCTTTTCAAACGAGAGATTGATTTTGTTCGGCCTGATCCGCGGAATGAGAAAGAGATACAGGAAAAGAATAACAAACGGATACGTTTAAATGAGAAACGTTATCGATTAACTTGTGGAAATGGCGTTGCTGGTATCATAATTTGTTTTTTTTTTTTTGCAAATCTTTCGTAGTCGAGCGAAGAATTAGTATTCTCAGTGTGACGCGGAACAATTTCTCGTTAATCGCATAAATAATTTAATTAAGAGACGGGGGAAGGGTGACCGATGGAAGAAGTACGAAGGCGGGGCGTCCTTTGTTTCGCGATTCGAGAATTCTCCAAGGACAGATTAGACCGTGATATCTTTCGTTCTCGTAAAAGAGCGAGACGACAAGAGGGAAACGGCGTGCGAGAGAACAACAAGCATGGTGAGAAAGGGAGTGAGAGAGAGTGGGCGCGAGGCAGAAAACTTGCCGTTGTGTACCGCCTAGTTTACAATACAGGATTAAGTTAGCGACCGCGCTTCCCTACACCAACGTTTCCGCGAGCGAAACTTAAAGCTCTTGATAAGCTCTCGCGTTCTCCGTTCTCCACTTCGACCGCGCCGAATCTTTCGCTTCCTCCGGAATCGGTGCTTCCTCTCGTTTTTTATGTGCCAACTCTTCCGGGATCCACTAAAAAAATATTTCAGTCCGCGGCGGTAAAAGCTTCTTACCTGTTCATCGCCGCGGAATCTTTTTTACGACGCACTACCCGGTCGCTTGAATATTTCAAGAATAAATGAAAATGCGTTTATACGGTGATTCCGTAAGTTTCACGGGCCGCGTAAGGTGGCCTAAGGGAAAACCGTAATACGCAGTCGTAAAGTCATTTGCGTTGATCGCGCGCATCGGCCCGATCTCGATGCAAACGAAGCTCGACGCTCGAATATTACTTCCTCCGCTCATACGAGACGGGCGAAACAACCCCATAGAATTCTAGCGGTGGAAAAAGAACACACTAGTTCTGAAACTGAAGAGATTCGCGATGACGATCGCGCATAATATTCGCGATATTACCGTAGGGCGCCGGGGAGAGAAAAATAAGACGGGGCTAACTCAGACGCGATATTTTGCGGCGGTGGCGTTACCGAAGGGTAGTTCGACACACATGTCCGAGAGAGAAATAGTATATATACAGTATATGGGATAGATATAATGTTATGGTACGTTGACCACCACGGCCCATGTACCTCCTAGCGCCGCAGCTCCTACCACGCTACGTTGGATTTACTCCTCTCCCTCGCCCGCCTTTCGTCCACCCTCGTTTTTACTTGTACCAGCACGGCTGCGTGTACCGCCCCTTTTTGCATTCTTTATTTCCTCCGTTACCGTGCAAATTGTACTCTAACAAAAATATATGCTTTAATCAGCTTATTTCCGCTTCGACGGAAAATATAGCCCCGCCGGGTGCCACCGTAACTGGAACGCTTTTTGCGATGGTAATTGTGATTGCTGGCACGCGTCGAATGGAGTTTCGTTTTGCAAATCGCGCTCTCGCTTCTTTTTCAGGACACGATGCCATTGTCACTCGATTAGAGCCAACGAAGCGTCGCTTCTCTCGCTGCGCGATAAACCGCGAATAGAAATGCCGTTTGCAATCGTGAGTGTAAAGCTGAAATAAGCATGTAACGAGATGAAGTTCGGAGTAAAAAACTGACGACTGATTTCAGTTTCTTGTTTTTTTCTTTCTTTTTTTTCGTTTGAACGTATACAGCTCGTGTTTTCGTAATTACTTCGTGCAATGTTCAATTGTTACATTTCTCACTCTGACATTGTTATTCTTCAGTCGTGTCTTTGCGGACGAATGGATAGGGAATGGAGGGGGTGCTATCTTGTTATTCTATCCATCAGAGGATGGTTCTAGTATGCCTGCTCCATGTTCGATGTCGCTTGACATCGCTGGTTACGATGTTCGCTAGAGGCTTACGTAGTATCGGCTCGCTCACCGTATACGTTGCTTTAATTTGCATTCCTACGACCTTCGTAAAATAAAGGTTATCCCGGGCGCGAAGCACGTTTCGAAACTGAATCCGCTACCCGAGCCCCTTTTCCAAGCCCTGCTCACCCCACACCAACGACATATCCTGCTTTCATGCTGCGAAAGGCGAACTGTTATTGCAAATAGGCGAAATCGTCCGAGCGATCCCTGCTATGGAGATATCATGCGGTTTGCAATATCGAGGTGAAACGACACGGAGGATAATTTTCCCATAGGAATCCAGCACGAACACTATCACGACGTTCGAATCCGGGAAGCCGTCGAGCCGTTCTCAGGACGACCGTTTATGGTTGATGTCACGTGCGAGAATGCTGAAACCGGATCATCCCGATTGCCGTCCGCCGCCAGTGTTGCGCCGGTAAATATTGGATTTTCAAAAAGACATTTAGCGTATATCCTACATGTGTGGGAGCGAAAACATAACGCGTTGTTTGTTCAATGGACATCTGAAACAATCCAACGCGGTTCCAGGGATGTTTGCTGATTAATACGCATGTTTCAGAACGTCAGTCACTCCCAAATTGATCCCTCTCCAAATTGACGCGCTGCATATCCGCGATCCAATTGATTGTTCTAAAGATAGAAAAATAAACGGCCGTTCTCTCCGGTGTTTTCAAGCATATCGCGTGACATTTGAAAATAATATCCCCCCCCCGGGCCAATAATATCGCGATATTAAGCGCACTGAGAATCTCGCGGGCGACTGGAGAATATAATCGTAGTGTGAATTTTGAAAAAGAAACTTTGCTCCGGGAATCAAATGTGATATGTCGAAAAGTTCATCTCCGCGGAGAGCTCGCCGATAACGACCGCTCGCCGAAACATTTCCCAACAATCACTCCGGCGAATTCCTAATTCCCATACATCACATCCGCGAGTATTGAAAATTCAATCAGATCGAAAAACGCGCCGATTGGTCAGAGCCTAGCGCGTATTTTCGACGCTTTGCACCGATCCTCCGCGTGCGTGTGTGTCACAGTTTGACCGATTTAACGGGCGGCGCGCCGAGCGTGTGTGCACGCACATGTTCGGCCGCCGGTGGTGGTGGAAGGCAACATGCCAAACTGTCAGACAGCTAGCGGCACACAACTCGGCTACACGTGTTCACGGGCCCTTCTGTAACCATTGGTATGCCAATACGATGCAGCAGCTCGTCCCTGCGCCCCTCCTCACCCTTTCTCGCCGAAACGCCTTACGGTTAGGCTATCTGATAACCCTTTAACGTCACTGTGACCTAGTATGCTGCGTTTGCACGCACGCGGACCACCCACCGCCCGGTCTTAATCGCTTTGAATCTTGTTCCTTCGTCCTCCTCGCTGGGTAGTCGGTACTGCGAGGTACCGACATGTTGCCGCGGATGTTTCCGTTTATCGGTGCATACCCTGTTTATTGGTAAAGGACAAGACGTGAGACGATCATACGGGTCGCGCGAATAGGTCGTCGCGTTAATCCGGACTGAGACGCACTCCCGCGATTTCCTTCGTGTCTTTTTCTTCCACGTTTTAATTTAACGTGTATGTATTACATTTTTTTTTACACTTTATTACTATCCCCCTCTTTTCTCCCGCGGGAACATCGTGTGTATTAAAATAGAAGATATTAACTTTTTAAGAGAGAAAGTCGTTACTCGCGTACTACTCAATCTATATCTCTCTAATTGCCTATGTACGTTTCATGAATTTAAAGATCCTCATTGCACTTTAGCGCTCCGGATATCTGTGGGCAGTAATCAGAAAGACTAACGGATGCTTAAAATGTACAAGCGTATTAGTTACTTCTCGAACACGAATATCTAAAGCAAAGAACTACGAGTAGGTCGGCGAATGATTGCTTGGCTCTAGAGAAGTTTCAGAGGAATCAGCTGAAACTGTGTGGAACCGAGAAAGCTTCGATAAAGTCAGCAAAAAGCTTTCATAGAGTCAGCAACGGCCAAACGGTCGACCACCGCCCTTATATAAGGAGAGCAAAGACTTAAAAGAAAATTTGAAAGGGGTGCATTCCTTTAAAACTCACCGCAACCTACTAACCATGCGGCCAGAAAGAAATACACTTTCCAGATTTTACCTCGAATCATAAAGTTTGTAAGCGTAAAGTATACGAAGTTGAAAGATACGGTAGGAGCAAATAATTACGAGAAGAAAAGATTCGTTTGTACCTACTCAAATCAGACAGCGCGATATCTGTGAGACCACGCAGAAGGAAAATTAAAAACCAAAGAACATACCTCGAAATAAGAAGAAGCGAATATTTCAGAAATTGTGTCAGATTCGTGGAGATAAAACCGACGGCAGTCCTCAAGTGCATTTATTTAATAAAATTAAATTAACGTAAAGCTCCTGCATAAGTGAAGAATTGTTAATAAAGAACCGTAAGAAGTGAAATCACAGAACTTATAATGTCATAAAAAACTCAAAAAACAAATTAGTCTAAACTGTAAAAATTAATAATTTTACATGTTAGTAAATTGCATATGCAAATACAAAGTTTAGACTAATTTATTTTCTGCATTTTTTAATGATATTATAAGTTGCGTGTTTCAGCTTTTTACTAACATTTATTTAATTCTAATTAAATCTGATGCGCATTATCATTCTTCTAACATTTTCCACGCACGCACCCATTTTTTCGCGGAATATTCTCCGGCATAATAATTAAACATTTTGTAGATGAGGTACCTCTCATAGAACAAGCTTCCGGTTCACTTTTGCTCGTGTTCATCGGACGTTAAAAATTTTGCGCCGGTAATTAAAGGCACAAAATATGACGGCGTACGTAAAACGCGCTCGTCGGCTCGGTTTCTTTTGCGAGTCGCTATAGCAAATTGCTCGCTTCGACGGATGCCCGAGAAATCAGCTGAAACCGCGCAGGAGAAACACGGAGGGATCGGAAGCTTTGATAGAGTCAGCAACGGCCGAGCAACCGACCACCCGCCACGGCAAGAGTGAGACGGCTGGAAAGGTGGCGGAATGGCAGAGCAGGTTAGTACCGCAGGGGCGGGCATAGTTATTGCTATGCATATGGTGTCCCGAACAATAAAACGGAATAGCCGCGGTGCACTACGGGAGGGGTAAAGGGGAGGAATGGGATTTTAGAGTCGGTTTTAATCGGACTACCGAGTGGGACGGGGGACGCGGCGAGGGCGAATTGTACTGCGAAAGCGACCCCCGCGCGTTCCCTTACCCCTCACGGCCTGCCCCCGATTCCTTCACAATTTCCCTCTTTCGCCCTCCCTCCCTCCCTCCCACCCCCGTCCCC
>NW_014558238.1:1715148-1751588 GCF_001313825.1 Dinoponera quadriceps
CACCCCCGTCCCCCACTTTCTCGCGAATTTCTCAGCCCCACTCTTCACATTTCGATCCCGCACTCGCCACCCCTTTACACGTCGACGCGGCGGAGGATCTACCGATAGGCGAACACGCACACGCGACCTACCCGTGCACACCGTGTACATTTGTGCACCTGCCGATGTCGCACTCGTTTTCGCTCGCGCGTCGTCCAATGGAGAAGGTTAAGGTAAAGCGGTAGAAGAGAGCAAGGGAGGTATGTGTGTGTGTGTGTGTATACATACGTGAGAGAGAGAGAGAGAGAGAACGGAGTTAAAGGGAGCCGAGCGGATACAGGGTTAGCGCCGGATTGTATCTACTCGAGCACGAAACGGTTTACATTTACTAAAAGTTTCCAATTGCATGGAGCGCGCCGGATATCCACTCTACTTTCCTCCTTCAGAGACGTCATTTTACTGCTGGCGATAGTCGGAGAGATGCAAGCAGGGACGGTGACCTCTCTCTCTCTCTCTTTCTCTCTCCCTTTCCCTCTTCTTCTATCTCTATCTCCTCCGTCCCTTCCCCTTCCAACGATTTCAAAGTCGTAGCGGAGAATCGTTTCGCAAATCCTTGGAGGAGGCGCATCGAGCCGCTTCGTACACCGGCACTTCGATCTCACTTCGTATTGCTCCTACTCGACTTTGTCTCTTTCTGCCTCTCGTTATCTATAATGGGTTTTCGTTGTTCTTTAGCAAACTACGAACATCTCGTCGGCTGCCTAAACTCACGGCCACGTTGTTGTATAATTACGCGTATACAAAGCGCCCCGTGAAGTCGCCGCTGCGAATCTTCGCCGCGAACATTCAGGGCCGATAGCATCGGCTGTTCCCGTATAAACACGATAATTGCCAACTCCAAATACACCGTTGTGTAATGCCCGAAACTCTTCCACAAGGTCGAACAATCGGCGTAATTAATGCGCCTAATATACGCGCGCACGAAATTCGAAGATTCCCGATACATATACATGCACACACTTGCTATACGACAAAAAGCACGCGCCGGTTGCTGAGAATGGAAAGGAAACTGCATGTTAAAATTGGAGGGCCACATCGTGCCGGAAAAGTAAGCGTCGATAAAAGCCAAGAGGATATTGCAGTTGGATCGACGAGTGGCGAGAGCGTAGAGGAGAGGTGAGAGGCGACGAAGGGATGAAATTTTCGGCGGATCGCGAGAGAGACAAAGAGAGAGAGAGAAAGGGACGGAACGACCGCGTGAGAAAGAGAGAGAGAGAGAGAGAGCTGAAAAGAGAGCGACGAACTGGTTACAAAGTTGCGAATTAAAAACACAAAGAAGGACGAGCTGGACGGAAAGAGGGAGTGGGTGTCGGTCGAGGAAGGGTAGATTTGAGACAAAGGGTGCCGCGGGAACAATGGCTTGTAATCTCGAGCCCTTAGAATAGCCCTGTCCTGCGTTGCTCCGTTCAGCACGAGCATGCCTTTCGCCCTCCAACCCCGAATCGAAACCACGGTGTACGATTTTCGGCTCCCTAGCCTGCCCTTCGCCCGCCCAACGAGCAGCTTGTCAGATCTGGCTGAGCACAATGAGCGGGTTAAACGAATCAATTTTTGCGCGACTCTACTCGGAAATTCCATTTCCGTGAGCGACATCCGGACTTAGGAGGTGCAGGAAGATAAAGGACGCGGAGCGCCCCGGCGATGAGATGTGGGGGTGGGTGAGCGGCGGCGGAGACGGACTCGTAAAAAAAGGTAAAGAGATTTCGCGGCCGCGATCGTATTTCCACGAAGGGACGTTGGAAGAAGTGTTTCGAAAGGTGGCAGGAAAATAAGAAGCTTACACGGTATTAGCACCGCGCTTTCTACCTGCCGGCGAGAAAAAGGTCGTCCCGAGAGATTGAGTTCGGAGACCGTCGTATTAACGCGATACAATTTTTATTGGTATGTACCATTCGTCGCAGTGATTTGTTAATCAAAGGGAAACCGCAACCATGAACAAACGATCGATATCGCGGTGTGTCTCTTGCTTTTATTCGCACGTGAGACCGCAATCAATGTAACGTCGGAGAAGCGTAGACCTGATGATGTTCTGACATTAATTACGATATCCGAGTCGAAATTTTGGTTCTACGCTAAATCTTTGATTCTACAGCTCAGCAGGAGCTGGGATAGCAAAGTAAGGACCAATTTCAATTCTAATAATATAATTTACTTTGACCCTGACAATTCTTGTTTTCGCTGTGTTTCACCGTCAAAATATGTTCTCCAAAGTAATATTAAAATGCGTGAAATCTGTAAAATTCAGAGTTCAAGAGAGAGGTTAACAAGCGGCAGTATCGTCAAAATAGGTTTCTGTTTGACCATATATCATCTAAGTGGACGCAAACTATTCTTAAGAGCGTCGAAGTAGTAGTGAAAGTAAATCAATATTTCGACTCTGGTGTAACTGCAACAAATAGTCCGGCTGCGTAATATTATCGAGTCGGGATACGCAAATGAAGTTTGCGAAAATATTAATGCATTATGAAGTACGCGAGACAAGTTCAATAGCTAAAGAAACGGTAATCAAAGAAGAATATTGTCAAACTTTGGCGCGCTGTAGCGCGTTATCGTGTTACTTAGCTTCTCAGTCCCCGTAGCTGCCTTACTACTCATTGCCTCACACCATCCACTCTCTCTCCCCTTCCTCGTTTTACATCTTCTTCGCAGTCCATCCACAAAGAAGAACTTCCGTGGATTACCATCTCGTCGCGGTTCTTGTTAATATTTATTAGATGCCTAGCGTTGGATGGCGGCGCGGATCGAGAGGATTGCATCGTGTAAGAGGCTACGTGAAACTTTCGTGCTTCAACTCCGCGTCTTTTCAATGAAAGTGATTACGAAGAAAAATAAAGAGAGCGACGCGGAGGGAACAGAGTGTCTCGAATTTCGACCCGTGAACACGGCGCCCCATTGGAATGACTTTATACAGAATCGCGATAGTTATCGGACAACATCCCCTTTCATTACATACCGTGTGAACGAATCGCAAAATTCGCCGCCACAGAAGAAGCGGAACGCCGTCCGATTGACTTTTCACGGAGTCGAAACGCGTTAAAGCTTCTCTCTCTGCCGTCATTAATGCAAATAACGTCACGAAGCGATGTACTTCACGGCGGCGATGTACCGCAATGCCGTTCTCAGATAGCGCAGCGGGGGAGCGCGCAACGGTGGTCGACGGCCCGGTTTGCATTTCACGGCAGATATACGGTTATCTTGTACACGTCCGTGACAAAGCCCGTACGTTCTGGTTAAGCGCTATCTAACCCCGCACCCTCGAACGTCCCCCCAATCTGTGTCCGTATTAATTACGGTACTCATTAAGATATCCGGTAATTCGCGGCGAGGCTGCGCCGCGCACGAGCATCGCGAGGCGGCGCGCGGCGCCGGCGCGACGTTCCGCCGCGCCAGCACACACGTAGAAACGCTCCCGGTATTAATTTAGCAAGAGCGTAATTTTCGTTAATTAATTGATAGATTGTCAACCGAGATAGGCAGGCGCAACCGCATTCGGTACACGCCGGCGTGGCTCGCGAAGCGACTACGGCGGGGTCTAGCCGAGAATGGAATGGAAAAGCTGATGGGGAATGGGGCTGGTGTACGTGGCGAATTACTGTGTGCGATCATCTACGGATTAATTAAATTCGATGTAAACGCGGCGCCGTGTCACGTCGGGCTGCCATAGCGGGAAAATTGCAGTAAACGGTGATTCGTACGCGCGCATTGATCGCGGCGAACTTCCTGCGATTACCGATGTTTATTATGCGCGTGTTCGTCGGATTGTTAACGCGTTTGACGACGATCGTTCGTCTTAATATTTTTGTATCACACTTGAGGAGACAGCCGCGAGTTTTTCCAAATTCACGTCTCGGGTTTTGCCGTTGAAATTTTACCGTGCCGGTAAGATCGAACGCGAAAAATGCTGGAACAGGAATGCTCCGAATAGCAAGTTTATTTCGAAATTCCGTTCCCCGCTTCGGTGAAAGTTCAGTGAACTCTGCACGATTCTCATATGAATAAAGAAATAACCGCTGTACGAACGCAGGATGATAGAAATTATTTCAATATTACCGCACAATACTCGAGTGCTAAATTTCCCGCACGTTTACGGTCTTGGATACGGTGTGTTCCCGAAACGCCAAAGTCTAACACGTGTCTCGCGGTGAACATTCACTCGACAAATTCGCCAAACGATCTTGTCTCCCGTTAATCGAATTCGTAGATTCCCTTCGAGCTAAACCAAAATCTTTCTTTGACGCTGTCGCGTGGTATTCGTTAAACGCCGTTAAAATGTAAATATCGTTCGCGCGGTGAGTTTAGTGGAGCGTAGTGAAGTGTGGAGAAGTGAAGTTCAATCAACGTGGGGCTATCCGGGGGGCTGGACGCCACGGAGTTCCGGATGCGGAGCGATACAGTTGTAACGGCGGATTCTGTCGGTAGACCCGGTTGGATGTTGGATTTCAACGCGAAATGGTGAGCGTTCAATTTCAACGCTTTCGCAAAGCAACATATGACGTGGTGCGCGCGCGCGAAAACGATTTGATTACCAACGAAAGAAATAACAGCTATTTATACAGCATTGTTTAAGACTGAAACATCCGAATAATTTCATATCCGAATTGCACACATATGAGAGAGAATTACCGGGCGAATATTATCCAACAAGCCACCGATTAATTTGTTTGATTGATTTAATTAATTTTATTATCGGCCGGGCGTGTTTCCCTCTTTCCCTCCAAACTTGAATCGTTGATTGTTCGTTGAAATAATAAAATTACGCAAACACGCGTTTCCCGATTGATACGGCGTGCCCAACATGATAAGGTAGCGACTTACAAGATAAACACGCGACGATAGTAACGTAAGAATAGAAAAAAAAAAGCAGAAAATGCACAAGAATCAGTGCAGTACCAATTAAGATAGGGTGTTGGGTAACCCTTTATTATTCACGTGCCACTGCGCGCGCCTGTTTGCAAACTCAAAATAAAATTAATCTCGCAGAATAATTTAAAGGCTAGAGAGAGAAATAGCGCCTCGTTAAATCGCCCGATGGTTTATTTAAAGTTTCGTAACCGCGCTGTGCGCCAATTTTCTACTATGCTGCCTGTACGCCTGATCGATGATGCAGGAACGACATTAATAAGCACCCACGGCACACTGTGTACATGACGTATAATAATCTCGATGAATACTGTCGGGTCACATGCGAGTCACAAAAGCGGCCTAAATTTAGTATGCGATGACATGTTGCGAGTTTTACGAGGCTAGATTGTCGGTAGACCAAAGTCTTACAACGTATTAACCGGCTTTCGATTATGCATTAAGTTATTTGCATCTGTATCGTCTACGTAAGATTCTTGCGGCCGGAATTTAATCACGCGAAATCATTTGCGTGCCCGTGTGCGTGTGTGTGTACGTGCGCGCGCTCGTGCGGTTTTCACGACGGCGCTTCTACGAGAGTACAAATCACAGGCATGCTTCGATCGTTAACGGAAAGTAATTGATTACTTTGCTCGGTGCATTTCGGTAACGAAATCGGCTCTCTCATTCGCGGAATGAAAAATGGCCGCGTTAACGAAGCCGGACAGCCAGCTCGCGGCGCAACGAAAGAGAGGAGAAGACGAACCGGCTTTGCGGCACTCCCGTAAACTTAAGAGTCACGACACCATATTATGTAACATCAGTAACTTCCTCCGTCGCTTCTGCGACATTCGCAGGGTCTTTGTGCATTCCGTTTGTGTATTTGCCATCTTCGTCAACGTTTACTTTTTCTCCTCAACGTTTCCCGTTTAATTAAGTAGCCTTAATGTAGCATTCGCACTTGCCAATTTCGCGTTAATAAAGCTTTTCTTAACTTTATATCCGTTATATCCATCGCAACTGCACATAAATTGAAATTAACAATTGCATTCCTCTTGAATAACGAATTGTGTTCCGGTTTACTCTTATAAAGTCGCAAGTTCCTTCTTCGTACGTTAAATTAGCGGGCTATACAATCCATCTCTCTGTCTCTATTCGCTTCGTGTTCGCTTTCTCATGAATTCAATTTTTATGTGCTTCTCGTACATTTTTCTAGATTGATTTCTTCCTTCCTTCACTGTCTACTTTCGCACCTCCGTTTACTTCGCAGATACTCCAGCGTTCTCGTTATCTTCGCCTTCCTCCGTTGCGGAATTCTCTTCCGTAACCACACGTGAACCCTTTTCCAGCGTCCTTTGCACCTCCCGGGAGTACGGACGGCGGGCGCTTAAATTCATAAGAGCCGTGAAATGCGGTGCGAATTTGCGATGTGCTAAAGTTAATTCTTGTCGGTTTTAAAGGGGATTACACGAGTTGACCGCACTTGGGTCATCCTCAGGGTAACGCGTACCGCTTCCGCGCCGTACATATACAACGGATAAAAAATATCCCGTCGGTATTACCCGAGTTCGGTGGAACGATTATGATAAGAAATTATTGTGTCGCCTATTTTGATAAAAAGATAAAAAGAAAAGAACCGATGATTTCATTTGATCGATTTATTGATTTATTTGAACGGCCCTTTACCCCGTGCATATTTTTTCTCGCGTATATTTTTTCACTCGCAGTATACGAACTCGTTGATAATTCCCGTTTGGTTTATAAATCAGTTACATCAAGTATTATTATCCCGCTGGAGTGGTTGAATTTTGCAGCCATTCGTGCTTTCTGCCCACCCGCCTCCCCTATGACCATAAACCACGCAGAATTTCAAATTCTGGTTGATTATTAGTAGATGCGACACCTCCATCCGTCCTGGCTTTCCCGGTTTTACTCCTCTTCAACCCCTTCTCGTCACCCCTGGCCGCATCGTGCGCTGATGTATGATTTAATGCTGGTTTCTAGAGTAGACCGAGCAGAGAGAGAGAGAGAGAGAGAGAGAGAGATCGCGCAAAGCGGGTAGACTGGCAGTGGTGTAGAGAGGTGGTGGGCCTTAGGGTGGCTGGGGATGGTATAAGGGTTTGCACGGTGTAGTGTTGCAGTGAGCTCATTAATTTACTAGTAAGCGCCAAAGGGTGGCTTAACAAGGCGCTACGTCCTATTTTATTAGGTAAAATTGAAGACACGCTCCAGGAGACCTTTCTGTTACGCGGTGGGGTTGTGAGCATATTTTCATAAACGAAAGAATGTCTCGCGGAACGTGATAATCGACTTAAATTGGATACACCGACACAGCTTGTAAATTACGAGATGTAGTATCGGTTGGAGAGGGGCAAAGTGAGACTCCGTATCGCGAGACTGTATAAAAGCAAGTTTCGGGACATCTAATCGTGCGAATGTAAATACCTGAATAAAAAGATGCGTGCGTTTTAATAGATTAGCTACTGTTTTTCTATTTGGATTAAAAATCGAATTTTGTAAAATACATTTGTTGCTGTGAATATAAGTTGGTATGAAAACGATAGAAACAGGCATTGTGTAAATATATATGTGGTGTATAATATAAACTGCATATACGAGTTCAAATTTGACACAAGGCATTCGTAAAAATAAATGATTTCATGCAACGGGCGAACGGCATGCAGAAAACGTAATTCTATTACGCATGCTGATGTGCGTCGTCACTCGATTTTTGGCGTGGTTAATTAACTCGACTGATATTCCGTAGAAGGTAGCACTTGTAACACGCTTTAGTGCCGGAAGATAAATACGTATAGGGTTAATGCATGTCCTCGGCTTCCTTCCGCGAGGAAGATCGTCGGTAGCTGAGCGAAATAACAAGATTCCTGTATTTATCCTCGGCTTAGGAGGACTCGAGCCTTCATCACATTCTCGTGTCTATGGCAGTTTCTCAAGAGACTTTCCTATATCACCCGACATCCTCTTCATCCGTTCTCCTTTCCTCTATCTCCATCTGGCATATTTGTCACGCTACATCGGGCAAATGTTTTCAATCCGTCACAGATCTGTTATGATTCTTTAAATACTTGTGTGAGTTTCTCGAATTTGAGCGAAAAGTAAATGTTCAATATTCGATCGATAAATTGAACATCGTAAAGCTTTTTCTCCTTTCGCCTTTATCAGAAGCGGCGTTTATTAGAAAGTACAATTGCGAGCTTCTCTGTTTTCATTTTGAACGTATTCGCTCTTCTTTAATGATTAATCCCTTTATCGGAAAATGCGTAGTAGTCATTAGGAATGTACTAGAAAATACAAAACACTGTGTCAGAGCGCGCTTTGTGTTTTCGGGCAATTAAACATTTCCATTTTCAATTTCTCGTTGGCGTCAAGTGCCCGGGTTCGGTCGGTGGTTAGCCTGTGGCTGACGATCGTTGATTCGTTTATCGCTTATCTCGCTTCCTCTCGCCTCCTCACTCCTCTTTTCTGCCTCTTTGTTGCTTCAATTTTTTTGGTGGTTTTCCATTTCGTGCAACCTCCCTTCATCCCCATCACATCGACAACCCTACCATTCGAATCACCCTCGAGAATCGAACGGATACCAAGCAATTATTTAACGCTGCGTACTGTGGCTTTGGTTTGTCTCGTTGAAATACGGCAGAATCCCGCCTATCGAAACGCCTCTTGTACGAAGTGACAGTTCCATCGATTATCCTATTATCATTGAACACTGAAAGCCAATTGTATACTGATGAAATAAATTTAGATTCGGCTAACGATCATCTGATTATCGCAATCCCCTGTGGTCGGTGCGTCCGAAAAAAAGTGTAATTTCAAATCATTATTTCACATTACGCGCATAGTCGAAATAATTCATCGACGACCTTAAATATTTCACTGGTATTTAAAAGACGAAGAGGTGATATATATGCACTGAAATATACATTTGAAACTGATCCTCCCTTTCGTCACGCTTTTGTCGCGCGATTTTAATTAATATTACAATTGACAATCACGCGTCGGAGAGTAAACAGCGACACCTCTGTTTAATCGATACGGACATTACGTAGTTCATTCGAAAAAGATATATCGCGCTGATAAATTATCCTTTTGTATTTCATCCTCCTATATATATTTACAATGATTTAAGTTTAACGATTACATTTTATATCGCTGAACTCCAGAACGCACGCAGAGTGTGCACAATAGTGCTCGAATGGCTAGTTTCTAGTACAACGCGCATGGTATTGCGTTAGGACCGACTTGGGAGCAAGCAGGTGCTCCAGCTTTCCCCAGGGGAGGTATCACATCCTCGCAAACCAGAAAATATGTCTCGTAGACAAACGTTAGCTGCGATGCAGAAAACTCGTAAACGGATAAATTGTACGACGGGAAATACGATCGTTCTGAGAGGCTGAGCGCGTCTACCGTGCTCAAATCATCGTTCACTGCGTTATTTCCACGCCTGTTTAAAAACGCGGTCATCGCCAACGACCGCGATACCGCTACAACCGGAGAGCCGGAATCAGCGCGACCTTAGAGATTCGGATGCTTCGTAACTTCATAATTTCGTTCCAGATGCGATTGCCCGATATCGAAAACGCGGTGCTTTTACTACATGGCCGCCACTCGACGCTGACATGACACTGATAGTCAAATCGCCATGATATTCACCCGGAATCGAACTGACAATCTTGATATACATCCGCGTGTGCGCACAAACGCCCACATAATAGAATATTACTGTCTGAATTCTCGTTTCAGCGAGCGTTACGTGCATGCGAACCCTCCCATCATGCGCCGACGAGTTGTATGTAAGTATGCAAATACAATGCGAGCGAATATTTTATACGTGGCGAGCACTTGGCAGAAAGAGCGGTCACGCCAAAAGAAAACTCGGCTGAAGCAAAGGCGGCGGCGGCGACGGCGAAGGGTGGTAACGGGCAGGGCGGTGAAAAAGGAAGAAAAAAAGGGAGAAGAACGAGCAAAGCTCGGACGGCTCTGCCTGTCGGGCCGGCATCGCATTGCACGCAGGATTAAAAACCTCGGCAAGAAATATAGCCACTGCAAAAGCTCTCATTTGCAATCTACTCTCGCCGCCCTCGGCTTCCTGCCGCGCTATTTTCCCACCGCGACAAGGAATCCGCCGGAACGAAAGAGGAGCGAGGATAACGCGTTGCCCTACGTGTCGGTCGACACATCGGCGAGGTACACCTGTGCGATCGCGAGGAACAACTTGACGCTCTCTCTCTCTCTTTCTAGTTTTTACGGAAGGAACAGCACATTGGATCAATGCGGCAGACAAAGTCAGCAGACGCACACACAGACCCGCTTGTTTTATATTTTTTCCTTCGTTGCCAATTTGCGCGCATCGCTTAACGGTAAATTTCCCTCAGATTAATTGAACGCTTCATTTAACGTCGCCTCTCGTGGAGCGGCGGACATTCACGCGGGGTTGAATTCGCGGCGGCTATACGTACGTACCTACGGTGGAATATGCTAAGCATTGGGCAATAATCCAGCCGCGAATTCAGCGCGAAGGGCTTTGCACGCACGGATACCTCCTCCATGATCTTTATTTTTGTTCCGCCCCAACTCTTATTTTCTTTTGTTCGTTCACGTCTCACCTGAGATCCAGCTGCCCGTGAAAGGGGTTCGAGGGCAGGCATCGACTCTGAGCGAGGGTCTGCATGTTGTTGCAGAGAGATCGACCGGTGGAATAGCGCGGAAAGGGCGCGGAGGTGGGGGGTTAACGACCCCGATAGTCGCGGTAGAACGTGCGTGAGCCCTCGCACGACTGATTACGAGTGAGCGACCCTTTGACGATCACGATCGGCCAACTCGACGCACGAGAAGGCGAGAGCGATGGAGAACGAACGGAGGCTCGGAGCGAGAGAGCGAGCGTATGTGTGATCGATCGGACCGGCGAAGAGAGCATCGCCTTAGGGGCCCACCGGAATGAAGGGGTTAGTTGTACCGATGCGGCTGCTATCGCGTATCAGCGCCGATAAATCACCGGATGTGTGGCCAGTCGAACGCGTCGGAGTACACCGGCTGGTGACTCCGAGGATTCGCTCGCGGACGAGCTACTTTGTCGAAGCATCGCTCGCGTCTAAGACAGACTCGGTCGGACGATCGCTGCCGTTCGAATTCTGGCTGAACATCGAGCTGACGGATATTAATCGTTTACGGCGGGCTTCGCAATAAGATACGCGCGGTATTCGACACAGTTTAACGTCGCTGCGGACCGCGGTACGCTGCTAATCGCCGTAGTCAACTGACTTGTGTTTGCGTACACGGATAAATCCTCTCGGCGGCGGGGATAAATCATGGAATATACCGTGCCACGAAGTTTGAGAGCCGTATTAGCGTTTTTGCCGCGCTCCTAATCGCAAACATTGCCTTACGGAGCCGTATTTGCGAACTAATTCTTCGTTTATATCACATGTGCGTCCGCTATTTATGACGAGCCGCGCGCTTGTAAAAGATTCAAATCTACTTGCACGTTCAGCCCGCGAGTTATCTCGTGGTGTCATGCGACGCCGGTCGCGTAATTCAATTGAATAATTCGCGCCGCATCAATGATTTTTTACGTAGATTGCACGAGCCGGAAGAAATATAAAATTTGAATATTAAATTGCACATTACGCTCCTGGCGATATATATATATCAAAACGTTTTTTCTTCTCTCTTCGAGAAAAATGAAGGAAAACGCGCCCGACGAAAGTATTTGCTCGGCCACGAGCGTATTGAGCAATCGCTCGTACTCTGATTCATCGATATATTGATCTTCCTTCTCTGATTCGATAATGGATAAGTGGCGCGAGCAATCGGACGGTGGTCAGTAACTAGGCGTAACAAGAGCACTGACTCGCCGGTGATGTCAGGCGGTATATAGCGACCCGTGGACCCTTGAATTCGTATTTATGTTTGCACCCGCCGTTTGGCAGCGTCGGCGGTGGCGGCGGCGGTAGCAGCGGTAGCGAGAGTCTCGCGGAATTGAAATGCAAATAGTGGGATCCGGGATGCAAATTCCGGTTGCACGGGGTAACGCCAGCCAGCCATCCTGAACGAATGAGCGGACGAACGAACGAGCGAGCGAGCGAGCGGGCGAACGAACGAACGAACGAATGAACGAACGAACGGACGAGCGAATGAACGAGCGAGCGGACGAACAAACGAACGAACGAACGAAGGAATGAACGAACGAACGAATGAACGAAGGAACGGACGAATGGGCGGACGAACGAATGAACGGACGAAACACAGCCCGACGCGGCGCGGGCACGGATCAGTTCAGAACGGAACCAAAAGGAACGGAACTGAGTGGACCGCGGATAGAATGGGGCTGAGCGAGGCAGAGGGTGAGCGATGAGTGCGGCTGAAGAAGAAAGACAAAAAATTGATTGCAATTCGGCGCCACTCTCGGCTTGCCCGAGATAAAAGTAATGCGTTTCGTGCATAACGAGTCGCTCCACCCCCGTCGCCGCCGCCGCCCAACACCCACTTCCACCCTTCGACCCTCGTATGTTGCCCACGTTCTTTCCCCTTCCGACCTCTTTTAGTCGACGCCGTTTTGTTTTCTGCCGCTTTCTCCGTCTCGTGATTTTTTTTCTCAGCTGCCACGCGAAGCGGAAGTACGACGTCGTACGTCGTTGATCAGCTTAGCAGACGATCGCGAGCGCTTCATTGATTCGGAAGGACGCGGTTATATTGTTTTTCCGTTGTTTATCCAAGATCAGCGGTTAACGCTTTGTAGAGGAGGGTGAGATAACACGGGCCGAATGAAGTGGTAATTAATATGTATGAAGTGAATTTTCAAATGAGATGAGAGCGTGCCGTAAAAGAGAGAGCATTGCGTATAGATATTTCGTTCATTAAGATCTACCGTGTGCGGTAGATATTATTAAATGAGGGAATGAAATTATAATGCCACGATCAATCGATGATTACATTTTAACGAGCGTCTATCGAAAATGCATACGTCGAGACTGTAAAGTTTCTTCGCAGTCGCTGATCATTTCCTTGGCTTATTGTTCGCCGTATTACTTCATACTCGCGCACGTATACTTTGAAAAACAGGGAAGATACAACCGGGACGAGTCGTCATAGAGGAGGAAGAAGTTGGAAAACACCGTCACAAAGTTCTACGAGAAGTATAAAACCTATTAGAAGATCGACTAATGACTTTAGACGAAACGTTTAGTAATCTCCTGTCTTCCACCCTCTTTAGCTCCTACAGAATTGGATCGATACTTTATAATTATATTAAGTGGAGTTGTGTCGGAGGCGGCGCCATCGCTACATCGCTTATTTCGAGGTAGAAGTATCACTGCATCGGGATGGACGACAATCGGACGGTTAACAGGAAATAATTGGACACTCGTAGTTATCAGGCAGCCAAGCATATCCGTTATTCCCTGAATGGCTAAGGATCGGCTGTCAGTATTAGCTGGATATCGTTCAGATATCTACTTACTTGAATACGCGGAACATATCTATTTTCTGTCACGTTTACCGCGTTGATCAAATTACCGATCACGCACGACGTATTTCGTACGGCCGGGCCGTGCTATTGCCCGATGTGGACATCGGAATTTAAACATCCTGTTTAGCTTAATTGATAAGTTTGCCCGTCACTTCCGCTTAAAATTATCAATCCTGCTTCACCTGATTTGATTTATGTAGCGCACTGAAAAGATCGTTATTCCTTCTTGATAAAAAAAATCAGTTGCCGTCTGTTAAATCAATGTTTTATACATTAAATATTATATAGATACGTACATAAAAAAAGTTGTAAAGATTTAAGAAGCACGTGATCCTTCTTTTTCTCCGGCAACACAAACAACTAGCAAAGATCACTGAGCGGTAGTATCTGCTTCCTCGTCTCCTTGAATATTTCATACCATAAAGGATATAGTAAAAAAAGAATCGACGTGTTTGATGAAACGAAATACGATTCGTAGAAAATTTATCTACGCGAACGTTCGCACAATCTCGATGCTCTACTTGGTATGCCGGCCGGCACACTAGACCAACGTGTTCCACAGCGACAAACTGCCGGACAGAACAGTAAGAGCAAAGGGCGTCAGCGAGAGTACTCCGTGCCGGTGGAAATGCCATCGATTACGTCGGAATTAACATTTAAAAGCGGAAAATTTGCAAGTGCCAGGAAGCCCGGTGCGGAGTTAACTGTGGACTGCGCGGGAGCCGCCGTACATAATATAAGTTGCGTACACGTGTGCCCTCGTTACCGGACGCGGACGATCCGCGAGCGGGATGTGGAGAGCGAGCGAGATAGAGAGAGACATCGTCGAAAAGGGTTGCGGCGGGGATACGAGCGGGAGATTGGTGACGGGGAGGTGGGCTCTCTCGGTGGCGGAACCCTCGCTGCTAAATGTAAATGTCCGGCATTTGTTACTTCGCCTGTATGACCCGCTGTTTGTTTGTATCCGCGGTACGAGAGCAGCGCGCCGGTGACGGCAGCGATGGTCGCGCTGCTGGTGGTGGTGGTGGTCGCGGAGACACGGGGATAAAACGGAGGAAGCGGGCAGGAGAAAGAGCAAGCACCACCGACGCGGCGTAGTGCTATTCGCCGTGGTTTTTGCCCCTGCTTTTGGCTGCGCGTCTTTTTTCTATTTTTCCCGTCCTCCCGCCGCGGCCCCCCGTCGACGTTTCGCCCAGGCCACCGCTTGGGCGCACGCTCATTTGTAAAATTTTATGATAGCCCCCGCTGCGTTGTATCCATTACGTTGTATCCATTACGGACCGTGCGGCCGTTCTTTTTTACGAATTTCGTTTTAATTACTGGCCGGTCCGGCCGGCCGGTATACCCTTCGGCGCTCGCACACGATCGCGCGCGGCCGAGCGCGACTCTAAACGACTTTGCACATCGATCTGAGAATATTCCCGCGTATATTGAAATCACGTGAAATTGCGGCGGCATATCTCGCGGGCGATGTCGACGATTGCGATTTCCTCCGCGCCCATCGTTAAGCCACGCGCGTGAGACCGAGCGCGATAAACGGCGAACAAATGGAAGGTCGGGACGAGGACATTAAAAACACAAAGGCTTGTGAAATTTATTCGACCGGTCAAAGGTGCGCGGATTTAACGAGTGTCGGGCGCGATTAGTTGTTCGATATAATTGAAAAAAGAAAAGGAAGCGATTTAATTTCGGCCCCATTCTTGTATCCAGCGCATTATGTTCCAAATTTCTGCGCGAGCCTCCTCCGCGATGCAATCATCATTTCTGAGCTATTTGACGATTCGTGAGGAAAATATGAGTTTTCCGTAAATCTTTACTTTCTCTCTTCGCATTAATTGTTTTCCCAAACTGTCTCTCTTTCGTACTTTTCGTAGAGTTCTTTTTCGCACTGAAATCTGAAACATTTCCGAAATTGATAGTAAGCAAAAACGATCAGGGCCCTTCCATCTCATGCATTTGACAAACTCGATATTGATTGGCGCGTAGAATTCTACAGATGAAACGTGCGCAAAAAAGTAACAGACCATCGCAGATATCGTCATTTTTTTCACAACAATATTCATATAAACTTTACGTTCCATTAAACCGCGATTAAATAAATAAATCACATACGCTCAAATAGATCGAGTAATAAGATATAACGTAATTGATTGTTGATTGATGCGAATAGATCGAACAATATCTAACGTAATTGATTGTGTTTTTTCTCTATTCTTGCGCAATACATGGCGCTTTTATTTTATTATCCAGGACACGTAATACAATATGGTATATACCAATTACCGACTTTTTTTTGTAGGCATATACGCGAGATACAGTTACCGACATAAAATGTTGTACGTATATCGCGGTAAAAGAGTTAAATAAAAAGTAATAAAATTATGAATGGCAATTTGGGGAAATTTACCCCGTAATTAAATGTGTGATTTCCATACGGAAAGAAACGTTTATTAACGTAATAGAGATATTCAATTTGGCTCTAAAATAAAAATGAAATAGATGATGTTGAGACAGTGATAGATTGACAGTGTGACATCGCTCGTTAATCGCTCGAATATGTTAAATATAACACGAGGATTTCGGTATTGTAAACCGTGTGTAGTACACATGGATTTGTTTCTGACGTTTCGTGAATATTTCAGTTTATTTTTTCAAGGTGAAAGGAACAATCTGAAACTCATAAACAGTTCTTATCCCGGAGAAGTGAACTGAAATGTTCACGAAACGTTGGGGACAAAATGATTATTATTGCGAAGAGGAATATTTTCGGAAAAAATCCTCAAATGTTTTTGTAAATGCGATTTAAGGAAAACGCAATTTTCGCAATATTCGTTCGCTATAGCGCCTGACACCTGATACTTTAAGAGTCGCCGAAAATGGCTATAATTTCAGTGGGATTTCTCTCGGTGCAGAGTTTATCCCGACAATGGACGGCAGTTTGAGCTAATAATATTCCGCCTTCCGGGCAAATAGAGCGGAGTTCGGAATCAAAAACGCGCGACTTTTTCTTCCCGCTGTATTACCTCACCCTTACCCCGCGAGCCGCGTCAGTCTCTTTAGCCCGGTAAGAAGGGAGCATTGTGCAGAAAACTTCCACGCGCGCGCCGCGCGTCACCGACTGCCATACTTGTGTAAGACCGCCACTCTTTTGATATTTCAACGTAGTAGACGAGTGGCGTGTCGTAATGAAATCATCTCCAGTGCTTTGATCTTCTCCCCGTGCGGCACACCCCCTGGCCACCACCGGCAACCTCCGCGTCGCTTTCCCTTGAAAACGCGATGCCACCCCCTCCGGTCACCCCTCGCGAATGTCCCACTCAGTCGGCACCCTCTCCACCCGCATCCCCATCTCACGCAGGCAGGCACACGATCCACCCCCATAATGAGTTCCTTCTGCACTTTCTTCTTTGCCGCAACGCATTTTTATCATGCGAAAAGCAATTTCCTAATTATGACAAGTGCTAACCGGTTATCCTTTGTCGGATTCGTCTTTGTTGCTCTTTTCGTTACGCTTGCCAGCCGGCTTGTAATTATCGTCGCGCGCGATGTTTTCCACACAGCCCCGCTAATAGAGCCCAGGCGTAAAAGTGCGCATCGCAAAAAGAATTCGGCGCTCATGTGCGCGGCGCGATATTGCAATCATGAGGTGCCCCCTTTGCGCGAAAAACGACGATAAAGGGTGACGATGATGGATGTTGGGGTTGTTGCGTCGGAGGAACACGAGACGATGAAGTGGCGCGAATGAGTCGCCTTTTTCCTTCGCGTGATACGGATGGGGGAGGGGAGCTTCGATAGCGCTAAATACTTGTCTTTCGGTTTAACGCTCCGTGGACACGTCTCAAATGAGGGAGAGAAAGCAAAGAAAGCGATGTAAATTAGGGAAATACGCACAGTCCACGTTTCATCTTCTCTGTACGATCAACTGTATGAACGATGGAAGTGCCGCTAATCGAGAAACGATCGCTTCCCGATGATCGTGTCCAATAATGCGCTCGATATGTTTACACGTAATACACGTTTCCCTTAATGATTGCCGGGGCTGCCAACACAATGAAACATACTTTTCTGGCATAAACAATTAATGAAGCATATTTTTATGGCATAAACAAGAAAGTTTGAATTGGAGTAATCACTTCATTACACGAAATTCTATAATTGACGTTTGCAACATCTTAATTGCTACTATTAACTGTATTATTTCGTGACTTAAATGTCACGTTAAACAATTAATGCAATTTTACGATTTGTTCTTGCCATTCCTCAAGCCAACGATATTTCAATATTCATTTTGAATCATTCGGCGAGTCTTAAAGAAGAAACAACTGGTGCAAGAAGAAGTGACAAAATTAATTGTTTGCCTGAACGAGGAGAAGGCGACGATACACAAAGATGATTAACGCATGGTACTATTTATTGGTGACTATACAGTGGACAGTGACGATGATCGATACGCGAATGAGCGAGTTGACGAAGACGTCAGAAGTGGAAGAGAGGAAAAGAGACGAGAAGCTTGTTCTTTGTAGGAGAGAACCATGACCGTGGCGGCTATATAAGGTGTATCGAGCAACAAGGACTAACGGCCTTTAATTAATAAAGTTACGCGAACAACTCTCAAAGTCTTCCTGCCCCTTGCCTCCTTCCCCATTTCACCCCCGCCCACTTGGGTAGCAGCTATTTCCTTCGCTTTAGAAATTCTGGTATTTTCTCCCACTTCCCCCTCATTGCTTCTTCGTACTTCGGTCCTCCGTAAAGGCCTACCTACGAAGTTGTAACCCTTTATTGGATGAGAAAGCGCCTTCCGCTTATCTAGTAGAGATACTTTTCCGCGAATTTTCACTTGATATCGATAATTATGCTCACATCTTCAATGTTGCTCAACAGATGAATGTAAGAAGCGTTTAAACGCTTTGACGATTGTCGACGATGTAGCAATATCTGAGTATATTCTGCGAGAAATTTGCGAGACATATCGCGCGTCAAGACGCACGTATTCAATAGGCAACGTCGATACAAGATAATACTATCGGAGCACGACTAAATATTGATGTTAGACGCTGCTGGCAACAGGTGTTACCGCATTTCTTCAGTTTTTCATCTTACATGCCGTTGGAGGAAGCGTACGCGTCACGTTGAGCGCGTAGATCCAGGTAAAAAAGCGGTCTTGATTTTTAATTAAACGTGAAGTGATCTCCAGCGGGATCTTAGGATCCAACGAGAAGGGGATCGTCGCTGTGCGATCGGTCGTTCAGAAAGCAAAGAAGAAGGAATTACGCGGAGCAAATTCTACTCAAGGGGGAGCGAGGCGAGCGTGTCTGTCTTCGTTTGAACAAATCGTGCGTACGCACGGCAAGTTAAAATTTCATTTTTAAGCACGCTCGCGGAAATTCCGACTTATTGAAATTTATATGCGCAGTTCTCAAGAAACGCCGTGTACGTATTTTACAGTCACGTGTAGACGTTCCGAATTTGTAATACACACGGATGTCGTGGCTCGCGCATATATAACACCGCGTATGTATACAACCGGCTATACGTCATTGCTATGTAAATTACACAATACACATACACGTACGTACGTAATACGTAAACGTTAGCCGTATAATACGGTCGTGTGGGGGGACTTCTCTCGCCACGTGTATTAAGTCAGCGACATTTTCATGTGCATTACACGACGCGCACTTTATATGCGGCATAATGGAAATAGACGTACAGGGCGTACATTCAACGTGAACGTGGTGTACACAAGATGACGTAAGAATCACTTTACACATCGTTTATTGATCAAACGTCTCGCATACCACGCGTATATCTCACGTGCCGTGCGTTTTTCACGATTCGAGGCCTGTCGATTATCCCTGCGTCGTTGAAACTTTCTTACTTGCCCGAAAAGTGAAATAGGTCTTTCTGACGCGGCCCTTTCGCCTGTACCGCGCGAAAATTCCGTCGCGCGATACCGGTAATTGATTGACTCGCGCGAAATCGCGATGCATATTTTCTCTTCATTGACGCGCCGGCGCCAAGAACGGAAAGGGTCTTTTCAAAGTGCAGAGCTACAGGGATTAGACGAAGACCAAGCCGTCGTCCGGAAAAGGAAGCACCACCCGTGGATTGCCAGACTTCAAGAATTAAACCGCGTTCTCGTTGCCAACACCGTGACGTCTCGCTCGCGCTACAGCGCATCGGCCTTCGTGCTTCTCGGGAGAATCTTCCGGCGAGTTATGGCTTGCTAAAGAAAATTGACTTGAATCTACGCCAGGATAATAAAAGCGCATAGAAGCGCGGGCGCGAGAAAAATGAAGAAACAATCCCGACACCGATACTCAACGACGACAGCGCAGGTGGAAGGGGTCGTTTGGGGCACGTAGGACACACAGCCAACGGAAATCCCTCTTGCTACATGGATTATAGATCGCGGCTGTCGGCCCCAATGTTAATAAATATCTATTAGCACGCCTCCCGAAACCTTGTATCGCGATACCGATATTACCGGGGATATTAAACGCGACGCGGATATTGCGTTATTTTGTACCGAACGATTTTGGCCCGTCCTGCACCCCGTGCACCCTGTATATTTACGCTGACGTCTATATCTGTCGCGATCGTCCTTCGAATATTAAACGGAAATGCCGCAAATAAACACGGTTCCTCTAATACGTTGGCCGTTTTAATCCTACAATAATAGGCACTTCGGACACAACGCGTGACTATAGTCACTGCGATATAGAGTGTTTCAAAATATGTGGCGCATATCGAAAGAGATGAATTCTGTGCGGAAAAACAAATCAAAATCACAGAATACATATTCTATAGAATCTCTCCCCTTCTCCACTCTCTCTCTCTCTCTCTCTCTCTCATGGAAAGAAGATCGATTTTGAAAACGGGAACATTAATAATATCCTCGCACTTGGCCAAGCTCGCGCGGATAATCCCCAACGATGATCGGATGATCCTCAGGTCATTAGATTTATCTCGATGCGATTTTACGTTTAAACGGAAAGCGTTAATCGGAGGCGTAATGTTTTTAATAGCACGACGTCTGACAGCACCGACGTCAACACTGCGCTCCTCGATCATTATAGTTGACGCAAGAGCCTGCACCACCTTCGTTTTATAGATTACGTAAATCGACCTTATCAACGCTAATATCGACTAATGTAATAACAAGGCATATTGAAATCACCATCGATGAGACTCGAATGCGTTTCATTGCATTAGAGGAAACTAAGTGGCAGCTTCATAAAATCAAGCGTATTTTGTCCGATTAACGCGGACGTACTTATGTGAAGATAATCGCGTTATACACGATAATCAGCTATTATTCCAGTGCCTATGCAGCTGCGCGCTGTTAGTTAATGACGCTCTGTTGCTAATACGCACATTATATACAATCTAATATAATTAACGAATGCACAAGCGAAATTTACAACGAGACGATGACGTCGCTACGATATTTGCCGCGTTACGATCGCCACTTATAAAACGCATACACACACACACACACACACACACACACACAGCAACGCGACGATACTCCTCGATGGCATTCTGTTTACGTACGTGTCGCGTCGAAGAAGCAATCGAATGGTCTTTTACCTTATTCGGTGTCGTTGCTTGTTGCTGCGGCGAACAGCTGGTGCTGTGTATAGTCGGTTGGTTGGTCGTTGCCGGCACGATGCCCTGATGATTCAAATGGCTCAGCTGATTCAGCTGGGTGAGCTGCTGCGGTTGCTGCACCGGATTCTGGGTGTTGGCCTGCAGCTGTTGATGATGCGACTGATGCGCGGGATGAGTCGTCTGATGATGCGTCGCGGGGAAGGTGGGTACCGTGAACGGGACGAACAGCATCGGGCTGCCGAGGATGTGCGCACCACCTCCACCCAATGCCCCCGTCTCCTCCCTACACCTTTTTCGTGCGTTTTTGGTTTTGGGTAACTCTTTCTACTCCATCAACCGTGTTTTTTTATTGTTTTTACTTTTTTTGGTTTCTTAATTTCGGCGTGCTCTCTACTACGTATATCGTTATACTGTTTTCTGTTTTTGTCTTATTATATTACTTTTTGTCAAGTAACCGCCTCGACGACGACGACGAGCAGAGTAGAAGCGTAGCAGTAGCACTAGTAGTGGTAGTAGTAGTGGTAGTAGTAGTAGAGGTAGTGGTAGTGGTACTAGTAGTGGTAGTAGTAGGGGGTAGTAATATATACGTGTCGAAGTGAAGCTACAATGTATGTTTAATGATTTATCATTACCTGCACTCCTGCCCCAGCCCCTGGTGCTGGGGGTGGGCGTAGGGGGCGGCTCGGACGGAGGTGGTGGACGCCACCCTCGCTACCCTCAGCGATAGACCGCCCCGCTGACTGGTAAGCTGGACCGAAGCTGGCTGGTGATTGCTATGCACGCAGCAACAGGCACGGCAGCCGATCGGCTGTTGCTGATTCGGGATAGCTTGGAGGTGATGAGTTAGGGGGCCCCTGGGCCCCGTGGAGGAGGGAGAACACGGGTACACCCCAACCAGGCAACCCACCACCGCAGCCCCGGGGCCCGGTGCGCTCGGTGCCAAGGCGCCTGTGGACGAGGCCACCCCAAGCTCGCTGGCCCTCCGGCAACCACTGCACCACTGCACCCACCCTCCTTGTTGGGGGGCCTGTTGATACGTCCTGTTGACGCCGATCGTTGAGCCGGGCTGAACGACCTCAACCTGGGCCTCTTTGAGCTCACGATTGCCTGCGGGCGGGATTTTGCTACCTTGCTGTTTACTCGGGGCGATTTACTCCCGACTTGTGCGTGGCTGATGCTGATGATTCTTGATCTGCGCCAAATTTTCCCCGATCGACGATGACGATCGACGGAGAAATCCCGCTTCACTTCGACTTTATCTTTCGGCTATGTGTAGGCGCGTGTATATGTGTGTGTGTGTGTGTGTGTGTATGTGTGTGTGTGTGTGTGTGTGTATATACAGCACGACACTGACGCTCACTGACGCGCGAGGTTGGTGACTTTAATTGAAAGAATCGGCGGAGAATCACAGTCCTTGCTCTGGTGTTTCTGTTGTTTCTGCGAAGAAGGATGTGGCTTGCGGTGGATAAATTCAGCCGTCGACGCGACTCGAGTTCTCGAAATCCGTTTACACTGCGTTCCGTTAACACTGATCACGTTGTTCGTCGCGGAAGGAAAGCCGCGTTTCCCGCTCTCGTCGCGTATTC
This sequence comes from Dinoponera quadriceps, assembly GCF_001313825.1. Taxonomy (NCBI): domain Eukaryota; kingdom Metazoa; phylum Arthropoda; class Insecta; order Hymenoptera; family Formicidae; genus Dinoponera; species Dinoponera quadriceps. Next base: position 1,737,712 of record NW_014558238.1, read on the forward strand.
CTGCGAGATTCTCCCGAGAATGATGCTCAGTCTTATCGAATTCTGTTTCTTATGGAGTGTGTTTACCGCATACTATTCTTGGCGCAGTCGACGCTCACTTCACGGCCACGTGGTCGACTTCCGGGCAGGCTTCTGCGTCAATTGAATGCCGGTGCGAGCTGCAGGTTCCGTCGTTCTTTACATGTGATATACGTGTCCGCAATTAGAAAAGTTCGCGATACCCCTGTTGCCGTCGAAATATCCGGTCCTCTCCTGGTGAAATGAGCTTACTTAAGAACAAATCATCGCACGGGCGGCTACTAAGTGTGTTAAATTAGCGATAACGTGCTTCAGGATTCAACAAATACACGAATGATCGTCAGGTCGTTCGCAGTGCACAACAGTTGAACACGTCTCATCGTATAAATCGGCAAAGTGACGGTATCTTCCTCGCAGTCGGCGTGTCACCTTCACCCTCAGCGATCTGTAACGGATGTCGGGGAGTCCTGTGTCACTCGATTCGACAGTACAAGTCATAAAACGTGTGTTCCCGTTTTACAGTCAGATATACTGCCGCGCGTATGTGCGTATCTCTACCGTATAAATTACAATTGCGCGTTTAATCTATCGGCGTCTTCCAATTGATGAGCAGACCACGGTGAACAACACTTCGCAATCGCAAACGTCGCACAATAAAGGTTTCCGTTTATAACATCGCGTTGGAGGGAGAGACACGAAGTTTCGCGATGCACGCACAACTGGGAGAACGATAATCACTCGATCGTTCAGGCAACACCTTTCCCGTATTATTCTTCGTAAGCTTCGTCCTAGAGGTATCCTGCGGATGATAGATATAGATCGTAGAAATCCGGTCGAACGTTACTGCCGCGCGAACGACATAGAAAATAAAAATTGGCGGTTACTTCCGATCTTTGTACGAGGATTAACACCCTTAATTGCGGCGGCCTTCTCTCTCTCTCTCTCTCTCTATTTCTATCTCTCCTTCCACGGATAAATCAAACAAAGCGGCCGGTCCTCGCGATCGTACAAATGAGGTGAAAGACACGACGGGTGGAAAAAGAGGGAACCTAACCCGTAATGTTGGAAGGTCGCTCGCCGACTGACTAGCACTTCCGCTCAGGCTGTTGTGCGATTCAGAGTGGGGGATGCTTCGTTGGGTTGTTGTGTGTAGGGGTTGGTGGCGGTGGGTCGACTCGTCGGTTGGTTGGTTGGGGTGGTTGTGTGTGCTTCGCTCGTGCTGTGCGCGGGAAACCAGGGGCTTTCAAGCCTCCAGGATCCGTGCGGCCCGGCGAAATAGCGAGCAGTTTCACGTGGCTCGCACCAGCTTGAGTTCAACTACTTTCACCTTGCGTCTCTCTCTCTTTCAACGTTGTCAACGTGTCGCGGCAGCCGAGTTTTCGTGCAACCTCCACGCCGCGAATGTTAAGTAATATCGAGTTGATATTCGTTTGCACGCGTGTGGGAGCGGGCGATAACGAGTTCGTCTGCCCGCGATCGGGTCACTTTTCACTCGTGAAACGGCGCTAACTCGCTGGATGAGCTCGGTCGCGCTGAAAAAATCGAATTCGACAAGACGCACGATGTCGGATAATCAAGATGAGAGGACGGAACGCAATTCGGTGAGTAAATCGATTAAACGGTGAGAAGAAGTCGAGATAGGCACTGCGTGGGGTACCAGGTGCGCGCTTATCCTGTCAATCGAGTTATCCAGGGATTGTCGCAGCTGCTTCAAAACATCCCCTTTTACCTTGATAGACGTGAACCAGATATCAGTCGTAGTCTGTCGTTGAATTTCCGACTGTGCGAGACGTTCGCGATGTATTACGACCCTTCGGCGGCGAGGAGGCTCAATTTCGCAATTTATTTCCACCGGACGGTTTTCTATCGCAATAATTAACGCGCGCGTTAATCATTCGTACAACATTAGTCAATCGGTGGCAGCGGCAATCGGCGTATCACTGGAAACCTCACAAATCCTCGCTAGGCCATAAGAGACGGTCGAGCGACGGGCGCGAGCACTACTCAGCGCGAGCTGCTTTCAACTGGATGACGCGTGTTCCAGAAACGATTTCACGTCGCACCAATCGCGATCACTTGAGCATAACGCACTCGCAGCACCTGTCACAATTTTGTCGAACTCGCCGTCGTTGCACTGCCGACGAACCTCACTTTCGCGAACACCCGCTTCGAAACGGGATCTCTCGCCGCCGGAGAACGGAAAGGGGTACGTGTGAGGCTGCTTGTTTGTACGCGTGCGTCCCGCCTCGTGTTTATGCGATCGTGTAGGTGTGCCGGTGAGGGGAAAAACTGTCTCGGCGCGAGTTACAACAGACGGATAAAAAATGATAATGGCGGATGGACAGGCGGATATATACGGGGGGGGACTGGTGTGACGCGGTGTCTGGTTGCCTAGTGTGTAATGGGCTATGGATTTGGTGGAGCGCTGGTCCTGCACGTAGGTAGGCAGCGTGGAGACAAGAACCCTGTATCGCAATGTATCGCGGCGGCGGTGGCGACGACGGCGGCGGCAGCGGCGGCAGCGGTAACTGGAGGGGTGGTTCGTCAGGCTGGAGGGGCGAGAGTGGGTGGCGGAGGGTGGGAGTCTGGCTCGTTCCTTCGTTCGTTTCGAGGTGGTGGAAGAGAGGGTAGGTCAGACGATCCCGAGACTGAGGGCGCGCACAGCGCCGCTCTCTCTCTCCTCGAGAGGCGTGCGGGAACAGTTACCGTTGCTCCCGCCGTTGCTCGTACGTCGTATAAATCCGCTGTTTTTTCCCAAGGTTTCTCTTTATATGGTACAGATCCTCCCCCCCCCCCCCCCCNCGAATTGTCCCTCGTTGTATGTTGAATTCGAAGAACAAATCATTATTATCATTATTTTTATCATTATTATTACCATATCGTATCATTATTATTGCGCGATTCTTCGTGTCCCGGCGTTCCGATTCAGCGAGGACTTTTGTCATCGAACTGACGGATCATTTCGCGCAACCTATGTGCGACCGTTACCGCGCGGAAGATATTTTACGTGCGCTTCTCTTTCTTTCATATACCGAAACGAACGACATACAGTAGAGCAAAAGCCGCCGCACAGTTCGTTGCGCCCTTCTTATTTACGCTTTAGCGTTACGTCGGTAATGAGGGGTTTCCCGCCGCGAGAAACGGTTTTTAAGAATGTCAAGATTATGAGCAAAGTTCGTCAACCTTTTACGAAAGTCTCGGAAGGTGTCTGAATATTTTTCCCCCCTGTGAATATTTTCCGCTCCTATGTTAGTTAACTAAGAGAAGGGTGTAACCAAAGGCATGCGGTTAGCGCGCCGATGAATCGATCAGCACTGGTCATTTGGCTCCCTTTGTCGCGCGTGTTAATTAAAAATTGCTGGCGGTTATCGTCGTGGAAGGAATCACGCACGGGTCTGTAATTAATTCGTCGATAAATTCCCATCAGCCGGCCGGCGATCTCTCGCGGCGTTTACCTGCGCCGTGCTTTCGGAAATTTCGTCGCGCTCCGATACTAATGATCGCTGATCGAGTTAAAACCTTTTGTCTCCCGTTCTGCTTGTCTTTTTACGCGCCAAACGTCTGTAAGTCATTCGCATTCACGGTCGAGATAGCCGTTCCGGCTAACTACCGTGACACAAAAACGATCGAGTTCTCCGTCCGGCGCGAGAAAGAAAGGCAAGCCGGCGAAGGGCGGGCCAATGGCGAAGTTGATAATAGTAAGGACTTTAAATGCGATTTGTGACTCATCTATAATTCACGGCGCCCGCAGTCGACGGTTTTCCATCGGGTCGCCATCAACGAGCAGGCTCGCCCAGGACAGATACGGTGTACACATTGCGCCCGGGAAATTTCGTATTTTCGCGGCTAATGACTGAGGAACGAGACGGTAATGTATTCTATGCGGAACATCTACTATGCGCTCCCCATTAGCATTTGTAATGCGCATCTACCCCTAACTTGGGGCGCAAGCGTTGACGCTCGGCGCAAACCCATCAACGTACCATTTATAGCGCCGTTTCGTGCCCGCGTACGCGGAGAAAAGAGTTTACTACTCGTTGCTGGTGAATATGTTAATAGGATGCACCCGCGCTGCTCGTGCGCGCGCTCGCTCGCCGTCCGCGTTATAACGCAGCCGTTGGAAGATTACGGTCGCCCGGCGTCGAGGTATTTTTCCCAAAGGCCGCGATAATACGTGGAAGTAGACGCGCCATTAAGGGGCCTTTCACGTGTCGCGCGAGCGCGCGTCGTTACATCCGCTTGTCGATGCTTTGTGATTTTTCTTCTCTCTCTCTTTCCTTTTTTTTTTCGTTGCGCGGTGGCCAAAGCGATTCGCACTTATCGCTTTCGCATGAAGCACCCTTATCGACTCCGCGGGGTTGCGGATAATCGAGGCCGACGTATCGCGTGCGTCCGCCGCACGGCAACACGTGTGTTTACACTCCTGCATTGCCGAGGTATTTTTTCAACCATAATCGATACACCCGGCGGAGACGCGATAGAGACCGTTGAATATTATTCGCATCGCGACTTATCCGCCTGTTTCTTTTTTTTTTTTTCATTACGCCAACCGGAGGAATGTCTGTCATATAATATTTCAACAACCGTTAACGGGGATGTTAATTTATATCGCGCAACTTTGCACGCTCTCTCGCGCCATGCAAGAGAAGTCATCAACGTAGATAATCCGTAATCGCGATTACACATTGACAAATCATCGCGTGTCGCTCCGTACGCGATCATTTCTGCAGCTTTCGCACGCCGCGAGGCGACATATTGCTACGTTTGTCGCGCCCGTAAAACCCACCGAGAAATGTGCGCCGGCAAACAACGCGACTTCCGCCGACGATAATGCTGTAATTAACACTTGAGCCGGTGTGCCGTGCAATCTCGCCGGATGCGTTTCGCGGTGGGGGGCCGGCATAATATCCGTGAAAAACGCTTGTTCAGAGCCGAAACGACCGCCGAGACCTGGGAACGTCCTGGAGCTCCGAGGTGGTGACAGCAAAGGCGGCGGGCGCAATAACGGATAAGCGCAGCAATCGGACAGTTTGCGAGCGGCCTCTGCTCCTGATGGGCCGGACGATGGAGAGACACGGCTGTAGGGAGTCGGTATATTTATAATGACCCTATATGTATGCAAATGGCTGCATATCGTACGCTCCTATACCGCCCGCACCGCTCGCATCGCTCGCGCTCGCACGTGAGAGAGGGCCCGGGTCCACGTGTCCTCTCTACCCCCCTCCCCCCCTCTTTCTCTCTCTCTCTCTCTCTCAATCTCGCTCTCTCATTCTCTCTTTGCTCTCCGAATTCGCGGGCGCGTTCACGTATAGCGGGGTCGCGTGTGCAATTACGAACACGCAGAGGCGTTGAGTCGAGGGGGATGGAAATGCATTGATTGTGCGTAAACGCGAGTCAACGCAATCCCACGAGAGACCGCGGCGCAATTTTGCAGTTAACCAAGTCTTTTCGGCTATTATACGCGGCCTCGTGGTGTATCCCTGATAGACGCGACAGACAGATCGCTTTCGGGGACAAGAGGATCCTAACTGGACGACGAAACCTGCTATAACTTTCCTGGCGAGTCGGCCGTAAAGGAGGATATCGCCGAAGTTCTCGCACGCCTGCATTTATGAGCTCTCCGACGTGTGTTTTATTCTCTCTCCCTCTCGTGGGAAAGTTTGACGAAGAGCGTCCTGATAATTTCATAGTTTCTTCATTTGACTGTCGAGAGAGGGGGGGGGNGGGGAGGGAAGAAGGTGCAGAATATTTGTCAGCGTTGATAGTTGTGATTTCTCGGTCACAGAATATACCTGTCTTTGATTAATAGGCAACAACAGCTGATGATTGGTGGGTGGAGGTCTTTATCTCTTTCGAAAGCATCTGTTGTTGTCGCGCTTTCATATGCCGCCCACTTGTCCTTTACCGCGTCATTACATCTCGAGCTTGTTTACATTTCGCGTGGAGTGGTAAAAACATTTTGTCGAATATTACCGAATGTTATACCGAAAACGATAGTAAATCACCATTTGCAACATCACAAAGTAAATCAACAGCATGGACAGAATTTTATCTCAAGATTTTCCCTGGTCTTTGCGATTTGACGAGGATTACTGCAAAAGTAAAATATCTGCTTTGGATTATTGTGCGATCTTGTTCGGGAGAAAAAGAAGAGGCATCGATAAAGTGCAATAGACGTTACATGAATTATACAACATTATTCAATTTTATGATGTATTCAATTTACAAATATTGAATTTATATACATCTTGATTAACATTCGATTTTATCGATTGCTGATGCATGCGGCGAAAAACAGTAATATATCGCGATTTTATCTTTATTTCGGATTCATGCTGATGAGTCCGGGCTATATATTTAACGCTTTCATTAAAATAACTATTTATTTTATAGACTGTCAGCGTAAGCTATATCTTTGACAGGCCTTTTAATTCGACAAAAATGCGCGCACACACATACGCGCGTAGATGGCCATATCGATTGCATAGTTGGTAAATTCAGCGTTCCGCAATAAACGGAAATATTTATAAGAATCGATTACTCAGTTTAGGAGATCGGTTTAAACGGATTATATCGCGACATTCAATGCGCGGCCGAAATATTACTATGTACGCTTCTACGATGCGGGGTAAAACGCATTCATCTCTTTCTGACCTAAAACTCGACCCGCGTAAATGTCGATAAAGCGCATCGCAACGCACATAAATTATAACGATAAACATGTTATTTATAGGCCAACATAAATTGGCTATGCTAATTTCTGCTGATCAGCAGGAAGCTGCATTGGGGCTGCCGCGATCGCTATAGTCGTAATCATTGAAAACAAATTGCAGCCTATGCCGATGCCGCAAATCTCACCGTTTCGCCAATGTGCGGCGAAACGCACGAAGAATAAAAGTTCACCCCCCGTTCGGCAATAATCTCTTATGTCGCGGGCTATTAATTTTAAGCGTTTCGCGCATATACACAGGCACACACAGGCGCGCATATTGCATCACGTTCTCGCAAATTATTCTATGTGTTAAACGTCGTCAGCCGTTACATACTAAACAAAAACAACAGATAATTCTGCGTCAGGCGAAGGAAGAAAACGCAATGCACACAATCGATATTATTAATTTACATTTTGTCTCTCGAACATATGCTAAAAGAGACGCTAGTCGTAATGAACCCAAAGTATCGTTAAAACGCACCGAGAGAGCCCCATTCTATCCTTCATAACCACATAACATCGGTGCAGCATGCAACAATATACCACGATAAAATAGGTTCAGCAAGAAGAGGCGGCAGCAACAGTCGCCAGTTTCCCGCGGCACTAGTTTCCGTCTCCGCGGTCTTGTTTTGCAGCACGAAACCGTGAACCACCTTAAATAATTGCGAGCTTAAACGTGTTTTGCTAGGGGCCGAGCGAAGGAAGCGGGGCAATCAAAGGGGAAGACCGTCGAAAGAAGGATAAGGAAAGCGCTACAACGGAAAGTTTGTCAAGCGTTCGAGCGTATTCGTTCGTCTCGGGTCGTCTAGCGATCTCTCTCAAGCGATGAATGGCCACTTCACCGATCGCTAAGTAAACGCTTGAATAAACCAGTGATATGACCCTTCATCCGTTTGACAGACGTCATTAAAGCACACCGTAGGAAAATTTACATTCTCTTGGCTCATTTCATTTTCATTACAGGGTGCGTATCGCGAAATTTATGAGGATTTTAACCCTCCGCAATATCCAATAGGTACCATGGTAATATTTGTTGTTAACTGTTTTTTATGTTCTTTAGTGTCTGATCTATTAGCCAAGTGCTAATGAAGGAAAAATTGTTTCAAGAAGGAATATAATAAGAAAATTAGCGTACCTGTGAGATATATTGCAATTGTGACAACTGTGTTAATATTGAAGTAAGGATAGGGGGAGGGGGATGAGCCGTGAATGAGCGCGTAGAACGTATCGCTCGATCGAATAATTTGTAATCAATCGTAATCAAACCGGACGATGCGCAGGCGAGATCGCGAACGAGTCCGTCGAATGCGCCGTAATCGCGCGCGATCAGAATTCAGGGCGGAAAATACAAAATTAGGCGCGTAATGTAGACGTCTTATTTCTGGATACGTAGAAGAGCATGACGAACGGTCGACCCCTCGGTAAAGTCCTTTGCATAGCCGGAGGGTGAGCGCCGAAATTCCAGGGAAGATTAAGACGTGCGGATTTAGGGGTAGGGCAAGCGGAAAAACAGGAGCTAAGGGCAGGGAGCGGAACCTTAGCTCGCGGCTACGGAAAACCGTAGTCGGCTCGTCGCGGAGAAGCAGACGCGAGAGAAATCTCTCTCCCTGCTACTCTCTTGCTGCGCGATCTCTCCGTGTCTCGCCCCGTCTCTCTCTGTTTTCCATTCTTTCCCTCCCTCTCGCGTAAAAGCAAGAAAGCTTAATTTCAATTTCGAGCCCCGAGGGTGTCGTTCCGAAACGAATATAATTATACGGAATAATTCTGACACGAGGACGAGAGGGGCGCGAGGAGTGGGGGGAGGGTTTCGGTTGCGAATCGTTGAGAAGGAAGTCTCGTTCAGAAGGGGTAGTGGCGGTGCAGAAGAAAGTGGATGGGCTGCGTACAGTCTCTAACTATAACGCGTAGACCGCGGTTATAGGCCGTGCCCTTTACGTTACGCACGGCGGACCCGCCGAAAGATAGCGAGTGCTTAATGGCTCGAGATTCCTGCCGGCGTGGAATGCCGTGAATGAAAATTAAGTCAAGTATACCTACTAGACTCGTCTCGTCGCGCAGCGCGACTGTAGTTTCGGAAAACGATTCCGCGATCTCCGACCGCTTAACGAACACCAGCTTCTGAACGGCTCTCTTCCTTCGCTGCGCAGTGATCTTAGAAGAGAACATCTTTTTATACCCGATGTATCGGGGGTGTTCTTGTAAATATCCTCTTTAAATTCTAAAGCGGAGCTGTCTTTACGCTCACCCGCGGCGTTATTTTAGAACTGCTGAGCCATTAACTGATTGCGTCTGTATTATCCGACAAGCATGAGTCACATTTTAATTTTTCTCGTGAGCAAAATTTATCTCTCAATTCTTTTTTACTGTCTTATCAATTGCCCTTCGTCGCGGCTGACTTCACATCTTCCAACCTTGCGCTCTGCACCTTCACGCCCTTATTCCATATCCCTCCCTTCTCTCGTCCTCCTCGAGCCCGATGAGACGAAGGCACCTCGTTTCATTATCCGGATATTAGCCATCGGGGACCCGAAATTGCTACAACTTAAACAATTTGTTTTAATGCAATCGTCGATTAACCGCTTACTGATCGCGTTCTCATTGGTTTGTCTGTAATTACACTTATAGAATCTATTTTCTCCCTCGCTGCGCGCGGCCTTTAACATTACATTAATATTTAACAGATTAAATTCACTTCTCGTCTCGCAAGTCTAGTAGAATTTAATAATTAACGACGTACCGGCATCGCACCCTTTCTCGGGCAGTTTGATACGCGAATTAGAAGTGCAACGTTTTGCTTATAATCTACGTAGAAAATTTATGAGAGGCTAAACTTTGTTATCATTAACTGTACGTTAAGTCGGAATCATAGTTAATAATTTTAAGTCGTTGCTATTTTCGTGCGTGCAGAGATGTTTATAATCTATAACAATATTCTTGAGTGGTTACTCTTCTACTTTGTGAAATAATTCATCGTGAAATATTCACAGGTATGTTATTTCTGTATGTGCATAAATAATACGTTTAGTTTGTAGCTGTTTATAAATGTGCAAAAATGCAATGGCAGAGAATGTTCGTTTAAATAAAATAATTTAATATTATCTTGACCGACTTTATACTCTTTGAACAGCGCGGGATATTAAATTGTAATTAATTTATGCGAATTAAAACGCAATCTGTATTTATTTCATCGACTTTCTCTTTGCATAATTGTCGAGATCAATCTTGATCATAATATCACATTGCTCAGATATTAAAAGTGATCGATGTTATTCGAACGTAAAAATACAAAATTTATATCGTATAATTAAGTCAATACATCCTTTCGCAATCCATCGATGCGTCCCTTTCAGTAATTATTTTTGGATATTCTTATTTTTGTTATTGCATTTACGGGAGATACAATCCGCAAAAGAGGGAGAAAAAAAGATTCACCCGACTAACGTTCGTAGCAGAGATCGAAAGTATTGGCGCGAGGAAGAGCCGTCGGCGGCATTGAGTGGAGAATTTACGCGTGCGTACACGTCGCCGCTTAAAATTATCAAATTGCGCGAGTAAATCAAGAGTGAATTAAGATCTGCCGGAAGCGTACACAAGTAGACGGTAATTAACTCATCTGGAAATTATGAAAGTCAAGATGAAGGAAGTTTGCTAAAGCTACAAATAAAGTAAACTTCGAAGCGTTACTTATAAAATGTAACGTAAATTTGCCGCTGCTTCAAAGGTAACAACTTGCTATTTATTTTCCTCTCCCCCTTCTCTTTTCTCACGAGCTAAATACTTCGCGGGATTATTTTTACAACGGCGCGTATATCGAAATAATTATTCAATTACGAATCTTACATCTTGTACCATACAGCTTTTTTAAGTTAAAGCAGGAAAACGAGGTGACGCGCATCGGAACAGAATCGACGACAATACAATGGTTAAGTTTTTTAATACCGGAACAAAGGGGATAAGATATCCGTGCTTGATATGTAACAATCTCTCCGTCACCTTCAACCGTGAGAAACGATCAGTTCGGAGGTGACATTCGCGGCACTCGTCGCCTTCAATAATATGACAAGGGCGAGAGTTATAAATCCCGTAGCGCGACAAGACTGTTTCCTCAGGAAGGGAGCCGTCCGACGCGCCACCCCTCGTTTTTCGTCCGTTCGGGAATTCGCGCTAAGCGACGCGTGCCATGCTGCAATCTAGTACCTTCGTCTCAATAGTTCACGGTGGAATCCCTTTTCCGCGAAGATCCTCGAAAGCTCCAAGAAGCACGATGATTCCGTTCGTCCTGAGACGGTTTTCGTAATCTTCTCTGGAATCTCTTTTCCGAAAGTATCTCACCCGGAAACATCGAAAACTAAAGTGATCCGAAATTTCACACCGCTACCTTTCTTTCGCGCTTCCTTCCGAGGAGATTATTACCAACTCGGCGGGCGCGATGATATTTCCTTCGGAACAGACCGTTTGCTCTTCTCTTCTTTTTCCTTTGAAATTCCTATTATTTTCGATGCGTTAATATATTAATGTGAAGAATCAACAGCTTCTTGAGATCAGACGAGATAGAGCTATTGCTTCAGCAAGTTTCCGAGTTGCCGAAGCACGAGACAATTTAACGGTATAGACGCGACGATCGATAATGATGAAAAGACTTTCGCCACGTCGATCTATGCTGCGCGGAACTCCGTCCTTAATTAATTTTCGTATCCAGCCGCTAATGTCTCAGGGACGGGCAGGTCCACGCGACTCGTGAAGCTTTTTAAAGTTCGAATCGCTCTCGTCGTGAGAGGGCAGGATGGAACGGGGTGGTTGAGCGAGCACAAAGGAGAGAACAGGGACAAGGGAGACAGCGAAAGGTTGGGAGCGAGCGGGAGAGAAAAGGGAGACGTCGTCGCGCGGTGATTTAAGGTCCGGTGCCGCGCTTAGTTCTCTAAACATTTTAGCCGACCTTATTTCGCCTGCATTATTTCAACGTTAAGACAAGGCGGGACTGCACGTCGCACAAAGGCCGGGGGTTTACGGGAGGCAGGTCTGGGCTTACGAAGAAAGCTGCCGGCTCGGTTAAGTGGGCTGATACATAAATATACAATTAATCAAGTCAACTCCCTCGCTCGTAGATACATCGCGTCTTCGTTCCGCGTCGCTCTTTTTCCAATTCTGCTTTCGCATCTTTCTCCGCGTCTCGCCGATGCATGCGCTCGTCCGCGTTAAAACAGAAATGAATAAATCAAGTTATTCGCTTAGGTAAACGCGCGCCATCACGCCGTGTGCATTACGCGCGAGCTTAACCTGCGGTGAACGAAGCACTCGTCGTGGAACAAATGATTCGCGAAATGAGGCGCAACGACGTTTTCCTCGCGTTTGTCGCACGCGAGCGCGCTCCTTGATATCGTGTCGCGAACATGTATTCGCAGCGGACCTCCCTCATTGGAGTAAAACGTGAATTTAATATACGAACAGAATCCTCTGGCGTTACAACATGTCAAAGTTTTATAATAGGTCTTCGACGATCTATAGAAAAATGATGGTCGTTATGAAAATCCCCATTTGGTAACGCGAACCGATCGACACGCGTCCACACGTGGCGGCATAATAAAACTTTTACGACGAGAAGAGCACAGCGGTACAGGTGCTCAGCTTCCCCTTGTTGCCAGTCCATGTTAATATATCGTCAGTCGTGGAAGGATTAATTGTTTGTTATTTACATAGTGTGTTTCAATTAACGGATATTTGCCGACGCAGTGATATTTGCCATCTATAAACACTATCTGTCGTTTTAACTGCACCGGCCGTACATTGTGGTTAACAGAGATGGAAGTAAAGCGGATAATTTATGCTCGAGAAGAAAAATATTTGTCGTAAAGAGCTTGGATAAAGTAACGATATATAGCGTGACTGATGCGAACGATATCTATCTGTCGAAGTGAATGATTACGAGTGAAACAAACTGTTCAAGAAGCAAAGCTCATAAATACGCGCATTTCTTCGTAAAAACTGAATATATAGGATGTCTGAATTTAATCCGTATGTATGTGTTACAGAAAAAATTCACATTTTAGCGAGGAAGCGAAAACTTTTAAACATATCTACTTCTGCGTTACGGTGTGCAAATGACGATGTAAAAATATATCGCGCATAATTCTCGTATTATTGAGTAAAAGGAAACACGATACTGATATATCGCGATGATCATTTACGCGAAGTTACGTATCAAGAAGCAACCGGAGAATTTGGCAAATGCCACTGCTTTCTTGCGCTTCCGTTAAGAAACTCTGGCAGACTATAGCATGACATAGATATAATTTCTGAAACGTCTTCTATGGATAGCCGCGCGTGGAACTTGCCGAAATCCGAGAAATTTATCATCCATATACTTTCTGTAAATTGGGCAGATAGAATGTTGCAATAGCGGACGATACCGTTCGTAAATACGCTAGCATGATACGAACAATACTCGGACGTTATCCATTTTCCAAAAATTAGAAATCTAATTCTATGAAAGAAAACGATGTAGCCGTTATCGCGAAATCCAATAAACGTTTTTAAGTTCCTCTCCCATTTGCGAAACATTTCCGATGAGTGCTGGCGTAATTTGCATGTTATTAAAGGGTGGTTTCGCTGAATGCGCGCAAAATTCGAAAAATGCATGTTTACGTGACACTGAATAACGCGTTTCAGCATTACACAGGCAGGCGGATATGCATACGCGTAAAACAGCGCGAAGAAAAATGCTGTTAAAGAAGTTTTATGTAACTCTGTGAGAGAAATTCTATTTGGAAGATTAATGTTCCACAAATCTTGATGGATACAACTCTTTCCCGGATAAGACCATCTCTTAGGAATTATGGAAAAGTGAAAATGTAATGCGGGAAAATTATTTCAAGTACGAAAAATACGAGAAGTACGAGATAAATGTGTACTTGAAAAAAGTACGGGATACCCCGCGAAAATATGTGAGCTCGTTATTAATTAATCATTGTTGCATCGTGCATCGTTAAAAACACGCGCAATAACACACATCCGCAGTTTCTGGATATTACAAATATGGAAACTCGAAAACAAGAGTCGCTGCCACTTCGACTGTCGACGAACGAGTTCGTGTTTAGAATGGACCTATTAGTCTGAAATGGATTAGACTTTTCATGGACTGCCGTTGGGG